>NC_053028.1:304929141-305091411 GCF_003073215.2 Triticum urartu
ATAGAGATTTCGCCCGAAGTTTTCGTGGTGGGGCCTACACGGGCTCGATCGTACAGCACCATCATGTACAAGGCAGTGCACATGACATACAAAGCGTCCCCGAGTCGGCATAGCCAAGGACTCTTTAAGACACAATGAGACCACTGTAAAACCGACCGTGAATAGGCGGACCACTAGACGTCGAACCCCAATTTCATATCATACATCTGTCGGAAAGATATCCTAAGAGCTACTTGAATTCCCACCTATGAAACTCCCGAACCTTTCCGGTTATGCAATCAGGTGTTGGGGATACAGGGGAAGCATAATATCTCACCCAAATCTAGCAAATCCTACATCCAGCTGTATCCATCCTTCAACACATAACCAAGAAACCTTCGGAAATCATCTACCTCAACCTTCGAAAAGCATCCGTTATACAAGTTATGGCGATACTCCCGAACTCCCGCCCCAGTACTGGGTGGCGTCGAGGTTATCTCACCAACGAACTGCATAAAAGAGATTTTCAATGTCGCCGTACTAAACTCAGGTATTCCAGAACTGCAACGATAAAATTATGACGACAACACCTCAGAGCTCAACTCCCCGGGACACTTCCACTAAACACCTGACAGGAGGCACCAAGACAATGTTCTCATCATAAAACCATCAGAACGATTCCAAGATACCCGCGTGATCCTAAAATTTTTTTAGTGAAATTTGAGAAGAGAATAGTCAAAACTCTACGTCAGGATGCCTTACCAGAGCGATGAGGAGACTGGGAAGTAAAAGAATTCCTAAACTCTCCGATATATAATTCCTAACTGTCTCAAAACATTTTTTCTAGACACAACTCGGCCGCTATAACGATCAAGAAATGGAGCTCCTAAGGTCGGGGAAGGCTCTGATACCAACTTGTAACACCCTCGATGCGACTATATCTCCCACGTGTCGAGGCACGACTTAGAGGCATAATCGCATTGAAGGCATATGTCGCAAGTGAGGTAATCTTCACACAACCCATGTAATACATAAGGGAAAGAGATACATAGTTGGCTTACAATCGCCACTTCACACAAATACATGAATAAAGCATTACATCAACCAAATACAAACAGGGTCCGACTACGGAACCAAAATAAAAGAAGAACCCCAAATGCGACAAAGGCCCCCGATCGACCCCAACTGGGCTCCACTACTGATCAACTAAAACGAAACAACACAATGACAAGATCTTCATCGAGCTCCTCCTGAGCTTGGTTGCGTCATCTGCACGGACTCATCGGCACCTGCAAGCTGGTTTTGGAAGTATCTGTGAGCCACAGGGACTCAGCAATCTCGCACCCTCGCGATCAAGACTATATAAGCTTATGGGTAAGGTAAAAGGTATGAGGTGGAGCTGCAGCAAGCGACTAGCATATATGGTGGCTAACATACGCAAATGAGAGCGAGAAGAGAAGGCAAGCACGGTCGATAAAAGTATGATCAAGAAGTGATCCTATAGCAACCTACGTCAAGCATAACTCCAACAACCGTGTTCACTTCCCGGACACCGCCGGAAAGAGACCATCACGGTTACACACGCTATTGATTCATTTTAATTAAGGTCAAGTTCAGGTTTTCTACAACCGGACGTTAACAAATTCCCATCTGCCCATAACCGCGGGCACGGCTTTCGAAAGTTCAAATCCCTGCAGGGGTGTCCCAACTTAGCCCATCACAAGCTCTCACGGTCAACGAAGGAATAGACCTCCACCCGAGACCTTCCGATCAGACTCGGTATCCCGGTACTCCAAGACATCCTCGACAATGGTAAAACAAGTCCAGCAAGACCACCCGATGCGCCGACATCCCGATAGGAGCTGCACATATCTCGTTCTCAGGGCACACCGGATAAGCTAAGCGTACGGGAGCCAACGTAACCCAAGTTGCCAAGGGACGGCCCCGCACGGTGCTCTGGGTTGGACCAACACTTAGACAAGCACTGGCCCGGGGGGGTTAAAATAAAGATGACCCTTGGGCGCGCGACCCCCAAGGGAAAAGAAAAGGCTGGGTGGCAAATGGTAAAACCAAGGTTGGGCCTTGCCGGAGGAGTTTTATTCAAAGCGAACTGTCAAGGGGTTCCCATTATAACCCAACCGCGTAAGGAACGCAAAATCCGGGAACATAACACCGATATGACGGAAACTAGGGCGGCAAGAGTGGAACAAAACACCAGGCATAAGGCCGAGCCTTCCACCCTTTACCAAGTATATAGATGCATTAAATTAAATAAGATATATTGTGATATCCCAACAAGTAAATAAAAGTCCCGACAAGGAACAACATCTCCATGTTCCAACATGGAACAAACTTCAATCTTCACCTGCAACTAACAACGCTATAAGAGGGGCTGAGCAAAGCGGTAACATAGCCAATCAACGGTTTGCTAGGACATGGTGGGTTAGAGGTTCAACATGGCAATTTGGGAGGCTGACAAGCAAAAGGTAGGCATCGTAGCATTGGCATAGCAAAAGAGCGAGCATCTAGCATAGCAAAGATAGTAGTGATTTCAAGGGTGTGGTCATCTTGCCTGAGATCCCGCAAGGAAGAAGAACGAGTCCATGAAGAAGACAAACGAACGTAGACGAACGGGTCCTCACAAACACAACGTTATCGGAACCAACCCGAAGAAGCAATCACCGGAAAAGAAGCACACAACATAGTAAACAACCAACACATCAACATGGCATGATGCACAAACGAGTATGATGCATGTCCGGTTTAATGAAGCATGGCATGGCAAAGGGCCCAAACAATCCTACAAATTAGTGGAGCTCAATATGCAACGGGTTGCATATTGACGAAACACCACATCAATTATTTAGTTCTCTCTCGTTTATGTACCCCAACAATATTAAATGTTGATTAACATGGCAAGAGGTGAAGCACAACAAAACTACCTATCTAGGCAAATTTAAATGAGGCCGGAAGCAACGAACAACAATTCCGGAAACTCCTCATGAGCATAAATTAGGTTTGTACTGTTCTGCCCTAAACAATATTTTAGAGTTGTTAAACATGCAAGATGATGCCACCACGTTAAACTAGGCATTTTTCTACCCCATTTACATATAAAGATTATTAAAAACGGAGCTACGGTTATTTAGTTATGAATTAAATCATTTTAGCATGGCATAGGAGCAAATTAATGCAAACAACATTTTAAATATTTCAAACATAGATGAAAGTTGGATATTATTAATCTACACAAAATTCTGAGCAAGTTTCATATATAAATCATTTTAATCCGATGCACCATTTGTGAGTTATTAAATGCATGAACTAGGGGGACTATACTGCAAAACTGCTGTCTCAGGAATAATAGGAAAAATCCCAGGCGCTGAAAAAAACACATCACGGGCCGAATCTGAGGTAAGCCCAACAGTGAGGAAAAAAATAGAGGAGGGGGCGCTGGGGTCGGCTCACCCAGTGGGCCTTGGCCCGGTTCGCTGGAGAGGCCACGGCAGGCCGGATCTGACGAAGAGGAGGCGCGCTGGGCCGGAGGCGAGCGAGGCTGGACCACGGGGAGGACGACTGGGCCGGCGCGGTGCGGATCTGGCCCGGCTGGCCTGGCGCTGCGCTGCGCTGGGCTGGTCGGGGAAGCAGGCCGGCGATGAAGGGCCGGACGAAGGGGAGCTGGGCCTGGTGCGGAGGCTGGGCCGGACCAGGTCGCGGTCAACGGCGGACGCGCTCGTCGTCCTCCTCGACAGGAGAAAGAGCGAGGCCATGGTGGCGGCGGTGGCGGCTCGATCCGGCGACGGCGGCCGGCGTCAGGAGCGGGGAAGGTAGGGACGGACGGGAATGTCCTGGAGGGGCTCGGGGCGCTGCGGATCCGAGGAGGATGGCGCCGGATCCAGCCAGGGCGAGGCTGCGGAGGTCCGGCGACGTGCGGCAGACGGCGGCTCCGGCCGGCGAGCTCAACGGCGGTGGAGCAAGGACAGCGAGGCGCGAGGCGCTGGCGACGGGCGACGCTCGGGCTGGGTGGCGGCGCGGTCGGGCTCGCGCGGGCCAGATCTGGGCCCCGCGGGCCGGCGGCGAAGTGGGCGCAGGGGAGGTGAGGTGGCGGCTTCTGATTGGAGGATAGGGGCGGCGGGGCTGACGTGGCGCCTTCTGATTGGCTGGAGTGAGGTGGCGCGCGGGGGCGGACATGTCCGGTGCAGCGCGGACGCGTCCGGTGGCGCGGGGAGGAGTGGATCTAGGGTTTAGACTGCGAAATGATCCGAAATTTCGGGGAGGGGTGCTCTTTTATAGGTAGAGGGAGCTAGGAGAGTCCAAATGAGGTGCGGTTTTCGGCCACGCGATCGTGATTGAACGACCGAGATGATGGAGCAGAGTTAGGTGGGTTTTGGGCCAAATTGGAAGGGTGTTGGGCTGCAACACACACGAGGCCTTTTCGGTCCCTCGGTTAACCGTTGGAGTATCAAACGAAGTCCAAATGGTACAAAACTTGACAGGCGGTCTGCCGGTAGTAAACCAAGGCCGCTTGGCAAGACTCGGTCCAATCCGGAAATGTTTAATCCCCACACATGAAAGAAAGGTAGAAATGACCACCGGAGAAAAATGGAACGCCGGATTGCAAAACGGACAACGGGGAAAATGCTCGGATGCGTGAGACGAACACGTATGCAAATGAAATGCGCATGATGACATGATATGCAATGCATGACACGCAAGGAATGACAAGGCAACACCAGCAAATAACTGAACGACACCTGGCATATCGGTCTCGGGGCGTTACAACAGCACTTGGAGTTGATTTTTGTTTTTCTTCCGCTTGTTCTTCCCCTTCATCACTTGGTTCAATAACAGACATGCTACTCCTTCAATGTAAGATTTGGCATGTCAATTATGGAGCACAAGTATAGCACTAAACAAGGACATTAATTTTCTTATGAAAGTGGGAAAATACATGCCAAAAGTTGTGAAATATCCTTATCTTACCTCAATGGGATATTACGGTGGACATACAGATTGGAAGTCTTGTCTCCATTTGTGCAGTTCAAAAAAATGAAGCAACATTACCGTACAAGTAGCACAACATATGAAAGCACACTGCATAATCATGTGAAAGAAGGCTAGTACTGACCTCTCATGACGCGGAATTTCAACAACTCACAAGAAGAAGATCTAAACCAAATTTGCCAACATGGATAGGAAGTAAGATATCCTCTTGTACAGTTCCACTAAGATCAAGCAATCAAGCAACGTTGTTGGTGTGACATTTTGTTGAACTGCACAAAACACTCTTAAAACAAAAGTGTTTTGTGCAGTGCAACAAAAGGTCACAAGAGCAACGAGGTGAAGTAGATAACCCTGTTCACATAGAGGTGCAAAGGAAACAACAAGTGGTCAATAATTGTGGATGACACAGAAGCCAAAAAAAGAAGCATCTAACTTATCTAAATGGGAAAGAAAGCAAGACAGTAGCATTTCTCAAACGGTGGCATTGATTCATATTAACAAAGAGATTATATTAACAGTAAAATTCGTTAAACATGTAATTTGCTTTTAACCGTGGCATTGCATCAATTTTCCAGCGGCATTATTAGAGGGTGTTTGTTTACAGGGAAATTTTGGTGTAGGGACTAAAAAAGTATGTGTCAGTCCCATCTAAACCAAACAGGAGGGACTTTTAGGGACTAAAGAAAGAAGACCCTGAGGGAGAGTCTTTTTGGGACTTTTTCCAACAGTTGCCCCTGCCCCACATCACACCTTATCTCTATTAGTTCATTACTAGGGGTAACATGGTTTTTAGCATGTCATTACTAACATCTAATCCATGTATAGTCCTTGGAACCAAGCAGGTAGGGACTAGGGACTTTTTATTTGGGACTAAAAAAAGTCCTAGGACTTTTTAACCAATGAGGGCCTTAGATTAACAACAGCTAAAGAGTTTCACGGAACAATGGACTCACCATCACCATGTGCATCTACCGATGTATGAAGGGGTGATGCACAGTCTGTTGCAACAAAAAACAAACAACCAAGGAGCATATCTTTGTTTGCCCTAGTTTTGTTATCTTTAGACACCTTTGCCTATGTAAGCACAACAAATCTAGTCCTTCTCAAACTCTACAACCTTGTCCCCCAAAATAAAAAGATTAGTTCGTTACAGATTTGCATACCGTGTTTGTCATTGTTTTCCCTTTTCGACCAACGTAGGTGCTGGATAGCCAGTATGTACTAGTACTTTCCCCCTTCCTTTCCTCTTTGAACCATTTCCTAGAATCTTGCCATACAACATTCCCCACTACTTTCCCCCCTTCCTTTCCTCTTTGAACCACGTCCTAGATTCATGCTATACAACTTAGATTCATGCTATACAATTTTCCCCACTACTTTCCCCCCTTCTTTTCCTTTTTGGACCACGTCCTAGAATCATGCTATACAACTTTCCCCACTACTTCGCCTCGTTCCTTTCCTCTTTGAACCACGTCCTAGATTCAAGCTAAACAACTTTCCCCAATACTTTCTTGTTTGATCCAACACATAGATTCGAGTGCAAAAGCGGAAAAAGCCCACATGCAGCTAGAAAAATGCATGTGGAATAAGTAAATTATACCTTAAGGTTCTTGGGGTGTGGTTCGGTGAGCGACCGGAGGCCGTTCTGCCCACACTATGTACGGCAGTGAGGAAGAAGGGGTCGAAGGCCCTCCCGCGCCGCTGCTGGGTGAAAGAGAATAGC
Organism: Triticum urartu; assembly: GCF_003073215.2. NCBI lineage: Eukaryota > Viridiplantae > Streptophyta > Magnoliopsida > Poales > Poaceae > Triticum > Triticum urartu. The sequence continues at coordinate 304,935,848 of NC_053028.1, forward strand.
TGCGCCGGTAGTGGATTCCCTCCCTCGCCGATGGCGACAGCGTTAAGCCTCCTTCCCTTCCTGGCAGACAGATCCTGCCGGCTCTTTGACCACTAGTGAGGGGGGAGAGAGAGGCCAACGAAGTCTTGTTTATATCTGGAGAGGGTGAGAGAGTGTGAAGAGAGCAACTACAAGCGCTGAGGCTCCAGCATGTATATATATATAGTGGAGAGAGTGTGAAGAGTGCAAACCCTAGAAAACAAGCACCGAGGCCGAGATTGTATAGCTCTGTATCCATCCATTTTGACCAGTCAAACAATCCTCCTGGCACCGCTGTCATTGGGTAGAAGAAAGAAGTCGAACAAAAACAAAATTATGCTCAAGTGTGGTTATCAAACCCGAGACCTCGAGTTTGATGAGAGAACGGGCTAACTAGTTACACCACCCTCACGTTATGCTTAATGAGAGGAAAATAACCTTTTATAGTACATTCCTGCATCCGTGTGACAAGCATGCCGTGTTTTTTTGCGTGGGAGTCATTGGGATTTAAATCATAATCGTGTCATGTGGCTTTGGTGGTAAAGTCTTTTGGGATTTAAAGAAGTGTTGGTAGTACAGAAATAATGCAGCCTTAGTCACCTTACCTCTCTCCACATTGTATGTTGGGTCCCACCAGTCAGAGGGTGAAACAAACAAATTAATAAGAAAAATTAAAAGCGTTAGCGGTGTATCTTACCTCACACATCTCGCTAATGCTCGTGAACACTGTCCAATTGATCCCTCTGTTCGCTCATGTACTATTTTAAGTGAATCCTTATTGTAACATGGACACAATTTTGGGCACTTGTATTCAACCTTAGTCAGTGTGCCACCGTATCTCGTACTACTCCCTCCGTCTATGTGTAATAAGTCACTTTAGAAGGTGCAGTGGGACCAAGGTGCATGCATATTGGAGGAGAAGGAGAAACTTGACCTGTCCTTCCTCCAATCAAAGCTCTGATTTCTGTCTCTAAACGCAACAATTAATCCCAACAACTAAGAGATGTCGTTTTAGTTACCATGCAAGGTCACGTATTAACTCGCATGCAAGCCGACTTTGATTTCTTGACTGATCAACGCGTAGTTGCGCTCCATGCATTGGGTTTCTGGGGGAGATAACAAGGCAGAGTAAGGAGCGTTTGGTTACATTTCTAGGCTGGTCATAGTGGTGAGTAACTTGGACTAGTAACATGCATATGTTACTAGTCTTTGTTACTACCTTCATACTAGGTAGTAACATATGGATGGTAACATGCAAGTCTTCATTAATTGAGATATAGACTCATTTTACCCCGGTGTGTGTGTGTGTGTTTAACAGCATGTGTGTGTTAGAGAGAGCGACACATCAACCTACTCCTATAGAGAGATGGTGTGTAGTGTATGATTTAGCCGTGAGAGTCGGTTCATCCTCTCATTTCCGGGCGTCCGGTCAGGATAGGCGGACAGCTGCCATGCCTACTCCTGACTAGCCTGGCCCACCCAAAGCCCCTCCATCGCCCGCGCGCACTTCCCGCCCAAAATGGTCAGCGCTGCTCCAAAGAATTGGTGCCGCATTCAAGCCCGGGCAGAGCGGACATGACCTCTCACTAGCGCTTGCATTGAAGGAAGAAGCGGATTCAAGAGTTATGGTTGCTTCATCCGTCCAACTTACTGATGGGTCTATGTGATTTGATGGCTCATTGGTCATTATTACTGAGGTGGTACGACTGCTGGATGTCCCACGCTTTCGGCAAAAGGAGGTACTACTAGATTACAATTTTCTCCATTCTTAAAGTGGAGAAGTGCGAAAGCAGTGAAAACACGCAGGCTCAGTGACTACATGGCCCATCTCACACTATCACCATATTTTCTGGACACCATGCGACACCTAACTCTTTACATCGTACTATACTCGTACTATACTAGTATAGTACGTACTGTAATTTCTCAGCGAGATAAATTTGTACAATGCTATGAAGCTTCCAGCTTCTGTTTCATGTATCTTGTGTCCAAGGTTGCCCGTTGCAACATTTCATCAAATACAAAGAAGACTAACATGCATGCCATTGCATCTCAATGATTGACAGATCATAGCCAATATGTACTCCCTCCATTCCAAAATAAGTGTCTCAACTTTATGCAAACTTTAGTATAAAGTTGTAGTACTACTAAAGTTGAAACTTATTTTGGAACAGAGACAGCTAAAGAAAAAAACGATCCATGCAGTCCCTAGCCCTTGAACCGTAAACCCTAACCAGGCTTTAATTTGCTAGCAACATTGGAGCTTCCGAAGAAATGAAGTTTGCATCCCTTTGACCATCGGATCATTTTTTGCAGTTTCACCGAAATCAAGGTGAGCATCCCTGTCGCAAATAAATTGAAGAAGCGTGATTAGAATAAGATTACTGGGACTAGTTGATGAGACATAAACTCATCACTAATATAGTGCGTAGAAGCCATTAGAGTTCTGTGCGGGGCAAAGAAGTAGAGAAATATCCACATGGAGTGATGTGGGAAGCTGCCGGCTGTAAAGGAAGTTGCACCTGAGGGATGTCGGGACGTAGCTCAACCTAGATGAGGGCGGCAGGAAGCGGAAATTTCCCACATCACGGCAGTGAGCAAGGGATGAAGGCAACCTCACCGGCTTTGTGAGAGAGAAGGGCGGGGACCCCTGATTGGGACTTGCCGAGAGTGGGTTTTCTCCATCGGCGACGGCGACCGCATCTACACTAATCATCCACCCCTTCCCCCGGCGGACGTGATCTGCCGGGATATTAGAGATGTGGCCATAGTCGTTTTGTGCGAGAGAGTGTGAAGAGAGCAACCCCAGCAAGCAACCGTGTAGGCTCGTCCTGGCTATGTATATAGTGGGGCGGTTATCTTTTCTCTCCATATGAACCTATTTATATTGCGTATGTACCACTGAAGAAAAAAACTTTATTTAAAAATGACGCGGCACCGTTCATGTGTGGTTCTCGATCCTCAATTATTTATAAGTGACTAACTACTACTAGACACGTCAAATTATCACGTGGGCTGCATCATCTTACAGAAATGAGCTCCACCGTGTCACGTGTGTGGTTGGGGAAGACGCAAAAGATGCAAAGAGTGCTACTAGTACACTAGTGCGTGGGTGCGTGCACCTCTTCTCTTCGAGCATCATTATTAAAAGTATAGCCCACTACTGTACTACCACTGGTTATTATATACGGGCAAAGAGTATAGGTAGTAATAATGACTAATATGCCGTGAAATCACGAGGCCCACCTTTCTCTATGTTTGACCGAGGAAGCAGCCATCATTTCAGTCCTTGTTAAATATCCATCCGCTGCTACCTCCACAAATAAATAAAAATCCGCTTCTACCTCTGTATCATGGTTAATAATATAGCCATGTCAATCACGACGTAGAAATATCATTCACTGATACAATAGGGCTGGATCTAAGGCTGGTGATTTTTTTACATTGTCTCTTTATCTTTTTGTCTCATTTACTCATTTTGCATAGGAGCACATGTAGAGGATGGTTATTCCTTTCGATGGGACTTCTTCATGAGGTTTAAGACTAAGCATGATGTAGGGTGGAACCCTATATGACCGATCTTTCACGAAAGGAGTGGATCACGTGAATAATACGAGGAACACGAGGGGAAAACACAAAGGGAACCACAAGAGAAACACTCAAACCAACTAGATCCAGTCACACATGTGCTAGATTCTCGAAACACAAAGGGAGATACACGATCCAAAGTCAACAAGGGACGATACAAAGGGTAATCGGTTCTTCTCCGAAAGGAGGTCTTGATGGGGCCACCCGAGAGGGGGTCTTGAATCCAATGTGGATCTTCTCTGAAGAGGGGTCGCGGTCTCTCTCAAGGAGTAGATCCGTATGGATGAGCAAGGCTCTATCTCACAAATGAGCTATCACAATGCTAACCCTAAAATGTAGGTAGGAGAAGAGTATATATAGTCTCGGGGGCGAAATGGTACACGGGCCTCGGCCCAAGTCACTGCACGTAGGCATGGCCGGAAGTTCCGGGCGCTAGAGGCTCCGGGCTAGGTTCCGAGGAGGGTCCGGCCTAACCAGAGAGTTGGCACGGGAGGAGCTGGCTAGCGTCCGGGGGCCAGAAGGTCCGGGCCTGGTTCCGGGCAGGTTCCAGGCAAGAAAGTGGGCACACCCAGGCTGGTCGGTGTCGTCGGGGGCCGGAAGTTCTGCGTCGGCCAGAAGTTCCGGGCTCTGGCGGAGGTTCCGTGCTGGACAGAGAGTTGACGCCTGTCTCTTGTTCTTCAGCTCTTGGCTCTGTGGCTTGTGAGGGAGTCCTGGATTAAGGGGTCCTCGGGCGGCCGGGCTGTGTGATGTGGGCCGGACTGATGGTCCGTGAAGATGCAAGACAAAAGACTTTCTCCCATGTCCGGATGGGACTCTCCTTTGCATGGAGGCAAGCTTGGTGTTCGGATATGAAGATTCCTTCCTCTGTAAACCGACTCTGTACAACCCTAGGCCCCTCCGGTGTCTATATAAACCGAATGGTTTAGTCCGTAGAGACAATCACAATCATACAAGCTAGACATCTTGGGTTTAGCCATTACGATCTCGTGGAAGATCAACTCTTGTAATCCTCATATTCATCAAGATCAATCAAGCAGGAAGTAGGGTATTACCCCCATCAAGAGGGCCCGAACCTGGGTAAACATCGTGTCCCCCATCTCCTGTTACCATCGACCTTAAACGCACAGTTCGGGACCCCCTACCCGAGATCCGCCGGTTTTGACACCGACATTGGTGCTTTCATTGAGAGTTCCACTGTGACGTCGAAGACAGGATTGATGGCGCGCCTTGTCATCAAGGAGAGTATCACCTCCGGAGGAGCCCTGGCCTTAGGCCAAACCCTCCGGCTGGGCGGCTTTACCATGACCGCCCATTCGACCAACAAACCGATGATGACTTCTCAGGTCATTGAAAATCGTCTCCGTGTTGACTCCAAATACTCCAAACGGATGGATCCGGCAGAGTTATCGTCTTTAAACGAACTCCTGGATTGCATCGCTGCCATGGGGGTCGCTACAGACTAAGATCGGTTTGGGCTTAAACCCGATCAGAGAGAAATCAAATCTCCGCCGATCACCCATCAGATAGCGGTCGTAGAGGAGCAAAACAAAAGCTTTTCCCCTGTGTTGAGGACGAGCTATGTTCGGATTTCCGAGCTCGAAGATCTGAATACCTGTCTGCCTCCAAACCTAGAATCGGGCGTCGAGCCTGGAAAATCACTTAACATCCCGGAGCCCGAACTAATAAGCTCGGAAGTTTTTCAAACTCCGGACTCCAAATTGGGCCAGGGATTGGATTTAAAGCCACCCACCCACCACAAGCAACATTCGCCAAACAATTCTGGCCCTCCGGATATATGCGACCTCATGTATGTACAACAACAGTCTCAGGAAACAGTCCATCACTTTTGAGCCAGATTCCTCCTTGTCAAAGACAAGATTAAAGATTGCCGCGACGAGGACGCGATTTTAGTATTCTGCAATAATTGCACGGACGAAGGAATCCTCAACGCCATCAACCGTTGTCGCGTATTACACTTCGCTGACTTGGCAACCATAGTACGGAAGTACTGCATAATGGGAAGCGCCTGGAAAACTCAAACAGCTCGCAGGGAACCATTGGTCTCCACTCAACCCCTCTGACGAGCAAAAAGGATGCACCCTCGCGGGGCACCTGACCCCATAGTGAAGAAAACTAAGCCCATTACGGGACGCGGAACCGTTCTGGAAGGATGGCTCGATAGGCCATGCAAAATACACACGACACTAGATACTGTACCAACCCACAGCCTTAGAGCATGTTGGATACTCCGGCAGGTGGCCAAGAGCAGCCAGGATATCCTCACCAAAAACACCTCAGAGCAACACCCCGACCACGACCTCGGGGTATTGACGGTCTTCGAGACTACGCGACCTCGCCGAAGTCTGCCAAGTCACAACAATAAACCCCTGGAACGACACGGCCATAACTTTCAATGCCAGAGACGAACCGAAATTCCAGTCAGTCTGGGAACCACCCGCCTTGGTCCTCAATCCAATTGTGGATGGCTTTCGGCTCACTAAAGTGCTCATGAACGGTGACAGCGGACTAAACCTCATCTATGAGGACACACTCAATAAAATGGAAATAGACAGGCTAGGAGGCGCGATGCGCGAAGAAAATTACACTCGACGTGGTATTCGGCACGCTAGAGAACTATCGGGCCGAAGAGATAACCTTCCAAGCAGCCCCCTTCAATAGCAGATATCACGCCCTGTTGGGGCGAGATGCATTCACACGCTTTCAAGCTATACCTCATTACGGTTATATGAAGCTCAAGATGCCCGGGCCCAACGGTATTATCACTCTCACCAGTCATTCGGTTAGCTCTCCAAGTTGAAAACAAAACCGCGTCTCTGGCCCTCGAGGCACTATCCGAGGCCCTCGCGACCGAAGAGCTAACCGCACTATGCTCCACGGTGGATAGGGACGACATAATCCTTGATAAGTGGCCCAAATCCACCTCCTTCAAACCAGCAGACGAAATTGTCAAATTTCAAGTCCACCCGATGGACCCCAAGAAGACAGCTTCCATCGGAGCACAGCTGGACCCAACGGTTGACGCCGCACTACGAGCGTTCCGGCGCGAGAACTGGGACATATTCTCCTGCCACCCTTCTGATATGCTAGGAATCCCATGCAGGTTGGCTGAACACAGCCTCAATATATTAAAGGGATATAAGAAGGTCAAGAAAACACTGCGGCACTTTTCCGAACCCAAACGACAAGCTATGGGGGAGGAGCTAGCCAAGTTAATCTAGGCCGGATTCATCAGAGAAATAAAACACCTGGACTGGCTAGCAAACCTGGTGATGGTTCCAAAGAAGGATACCTGGCGCCTGTGCATAGATTTCAAAGACCTCAACAAGGCTTACACTAAGGATCCTTTCCCCCTCCTCCGCATCGATCAGATTATTGATTCTACTGTAGGACAGGACTCACTGTGTTTCCTCAACGCATACTTCGGATACCGTCAAATCAAAATTAAGGAGTGCGAGCAAGCCGCAACGGTATTCATTACCCCATACGGGCCTTTCTGCTTCAACACTATGCACTTCGGGCTTAAAAACGCTGGCGCCACTTACCAACGCATGGTTCAAACATGCCTGGAGAAACAAATCGACAAGACAGTTGAGGCATATGTGGATGATGTCGTCATCAAGACTAGGCACGTTGAGTCATTAATAGATGACCTACGTCTCACATTAGACAACCTCCGCACATATGACATCAAGCTCAATCCGGAAAAGTGTGTTTTCGGCATTCCTACTGGAAAACTGCTGGGCTTCATCGTTTCCAATAGAGGAATTGAGGCAAATACGCCCAAAATCCGAGCTTTGTCACAATTGGTTACACCAACAGACCTTAAAGAGGTCCAAAAACTAGCCGGATGCGTGGCAGCGTTAAGCCGCTTTATCTCCAGACTAGGAGAAAAAGCATTGCCACTTTATCGCCTTCTCTGATGCACCGACCACTTCGAGTGGACGGATGCGGCAACGGTCGGACTGGAAGAAATAAAGGATCTTTTAGTGAGCAATCCAATCTTGGCCATGCCGAACGTCGGCGAACCGATGTTATTATACGTCTCTGCAATACACCAGGTGGTGAGCGCGGTGCTCGTCATTGAGCGAGAGGACGACAGACACAACTTCCCACTTCAGAAACTGGTATACTACGTATCCACTGTCCTCACATATGCAAATCCCGGTACCCTCATTACCAAAAGATAGCATATGCAGTCTTCATGGCACCCTGAAAGCTACGATACTACTTCCAAGAGTGCTCAATCATGGTAGCTTCCAAAGTACCACTCAATGACCTAATAAACAACCGCGATGCTACGGGCAAGATTGCCAAGTGGTCCATTGAGCTCCTCCCATTCGATATAACATACAAATCACGTCGAGCCATTAAATCCCAAGTATTGGCCGACTTCGTCGCCGAATGGACAGAGGCTGAACTCCCTAAAGAGTACGGTATATATTCCAACTAGGTCATGCACTTCGATGGCTCTAAAATGCTGGCTTACTTAGGAGCAGGCATCATCTTAACGTCCCCCACTTGAGACACAGTCCAGTACATACTCCAAATATTATACACAGGCTCCAACAATGCGACCGAATATGAGGCCTTATTGCACGGTCTTCGGATGGCTGCCTCCATGGGCATACAACGCCTAGAGGTGCGCAGGGATTTAAATCTCGCAGTATCCCAAATAAATGGAGACTGTACTGCCAAAGATCCGAAGATGGCGGCCTATCGTAACACCATACTTAAAATATCAGCTCAGTTTGAGGGACTCGAGTTTCATCATGTGGCTCGAGAAAGTAATCAAGCGGCGGATGTCGATGATCGCATGGGCGCCAAGCGTGACCCCGTCCCCCTAACATCTTTCTGGAATGTCTATTCAAGACATCCGTGGTGTGGCAGGGTGAGAGCAGCAACACCAGTCCAGATCCGATTATACCCCCAGATTCCGAACACAATACCGATATCATTGGGGGCTCAACCACCGAAATAACACCATCGGCCCATCTAATAATGGAAGTAATTACCCCATGGATCGAACCATTCTTGGCCTACCTTAATAGGTGAGAGCTCCCTGAGGATCAGAATGAGGCTCGCTGCATTGTTCGGCGCTCGAAAGCCTACAAGGTCCATGATGGAGAGATCTACAAGAAAAGCGCTAGCAGAGTCCTTCAAAGATGTATCTCCGAAGAAGAGGGACGGAAGCTCCTGGACGAAATCCATGCTGGTCTCAGCGGTCACCACGCCACGGCTCGGGCCCTCGCAAGTAAAGCCTTCCATACAGGTTTCTTTTGACTGACGGCCTAAGCAGACGCACAGGACCATGTCCAACATTGTGTCAGATGCCAGCTTTTCGCCAACCAAAACCATATGCCGCCTAACACACTACAAACAACCCCCATTACATGACCTTTCGTGGTCTGGGGGCTTGATATGGTCGGACCCCCTTAAATGAGGAAGCCATAAGAAAAAATATCTGCTGGTCATGGTAGATAAATTCACCAAGTGGATAGAGGCCAAACCAGTTAAACGGCCGAAGTCGGACCAGTGATAGACTTTATATTCGGTGTTGTGCACCATTATGGTGTCCCACACGGCAACATCACAGATAATGGGTCCAATTTCACAGCCAATGAAGTGAAAACCTGGTGTGCTAATGTGATGCCCCAAGTCCGACACTCCAATTGCCTTCCATGTTTGCAGAGTTTCGTTGTGTGATTTATTTTGCTTGTTGCATTTCATCATGACTTCACGTGCATTGTCATATTCATGCATGTTACACTATTGCTTTCCCTATGCATATGTCCCATGTATCATCAACTCTCCTTTCGTTCTTCCTCATGTTTTTGCAAGTGACATTATTCCCTCCTCCATTAATGTTCATTTTTTCCTGATGATCTTATTCCTTGCCTAATACCTCTCTATTAAATATCATCCATTTTGGAGTTGTTTTGGTAGGGTTCAAAAATGGCTCAAGTTTGAATTAAATTCAAACTTGAATTATTTTTCTGTCCTTAAAAATTCCCAAAGCAATTTATTCAAATTCTACACAAATTCTGGACTCCAGGGATATTCTTATATCTCTCACAACGCTCTCCAATTCCTCTATGCTTTTGCTCTTTTATTTCTGTTTGAAGAAATAGAAAAGGAAGAGCAGCAACAACTCAGCACAGCAGAGAGCAGCCCAGCAGTGGCCCATCATCATCATACCCTCAGGAGCCCACCTAGCCCTCTAGATCATTTTTCCACCTGAAACCCACGTACCCCTCTCTCTCACTCATCCCACGTGGCGTATCTGGACCCACGCGTCAGTGGCTTTTCTGTAGCACTCACCCACCTTTCTCCTACCTCTCCCCTCTCCTTTACACGCACGCCACGGCCACCGTGGCCGAGCCGGCCGTGCCCGCGCCCCCTATTTAACCCCATCCGTGCCCTAGGGTTCCTCCTCCTCCCTCTTTCTCCTCCGCGCCGCCGCCACAGGTAAGGAGATCGCACGCGCCCGCTGCCTGGCCACCCGATCGGCATGACCGAGACGTGCGAGAGCTCGTCTCCGCTGTAGGAGCTACCACCAACCACCTGCTTCCTCGACGGCGCTGCGGGACGTCAGGACGCCGCGCTGGCATCCTCTTCTTGCCCTGCAACACGGACACCAAGCAGGAGGCCGAGTCCGTTGCTCCTTGCGTCCCCAAGCTAGAATGACTCCTTCAAGCCCCTCAATGTGAGTGGTCGCACCTCCCCACCAGTTCTTCTCCTCCGATTATACCCTGTTTCGTCCATCTCTGTCGAGCCCGAGTGCTCCTTCGTCGGACCTCGTCTCCGGCGAGTGTTCCGACCTCTCCTCGTTGCCCGTGTGCATCCAATAGGGACGAGACGTTCTGTAGAACTGATTCCCTCCTTCAGCTTGCCGTTGTGTTCCTTGGTGCATCGGGCCCGACCTCCTCTGCTGCCCTATGTGCACAGCGCCGCCGCCTTCCCTGTTTTTCTCTGCTTCGCTCACATGCCTCGCGCCCCACGTCCCTGTAGCCTCACCTCTCACCTCGCATAGCCGCACCGCGACCACACCACAGCAGTCGCACGCCCGAGTCGAGCCCGAGCTCGTGCTCGAGCATCGCCACAGCGCACGCATGCATCTGCACCCTCCCGCACGCATTCGACCCTCTCCGTTTTCGTGCAGTAGCCGCAAAGCACCACCCACACGGCTCCGGTCTCCTTCTGCTCCATGTCCGGGACGAGCTGTAGCTCGTTCTCGAACGCCTGCGCACACACCACACCCGCAGCCACCCCGCTTGTGGGCCAGCACCCCCACCTATTTCTGCACCCCCGCCGTTGGCCTGTGATCGCGATGATCGCCATCTTTCTCGCCAGCGTTGTCACCTAGTTCTTCTGTGATCCATGGAGAATAAGGCTCTTGCATTTGGTTTATTCATAACTTCTGATCTCCCGTTTTAGCCATGGACAGACCACCAGCGCAGTGGTTAGTGCCCAACGCACACACCAGTAGGTCCTGGGATCGAATCCCAGGTTCACCCCATTTCTTTTTCTTCTTTCTGCCGCGCTCCTGTTTTAAATCGTGCACACGTCACGGACACTTGGGCCACATTCGCTGCTGGGCCGCTGCACCGTCATGTTTCAGGCCTGTGCATGTTTTTTTCCTGCCTGTGCATTTAGTTATTTTTTTCTCCAATGCATGCGTAATTACAGGATTGCCACTGTTTTGTATTGTTAATAACTAAATGTCAATGCATCTATATGAAACATGTTATATATGTAAAATGCTTAGAATTACATTTAGTTTCATAATTTCCAACTTTCATCCATGATAAAAATGCTTAAAATTGTTGTTTGCTTTTATTTACATAAATGGCTTGTTAAAATGATTTATTTCATAACTATTAAACCGTAGCTCGGTTTTAAATATATTATATATGTAAATGGGGTAGAAAAATGCCTAGTTTAACATGGTGCACTTTTCTGGCATGTTTAACAACTATAAAATATGCTTTAGGGCAGAACAGTACCAAATCTATTATATGCTCATGAGGATTTTACGGAATGGTTTTTCGTTGTATTCGGCCTCATTTAAACTTGCCTAGTTAGATAGTTTTATTATGCTTCACCTCTTTCCATGTTTAACAACATTTAATATTGTTGGGTACATAAACGAGAGTGAACTAAATAAGTCACGTGGTGTTCCGTCAATATGCAACGGAGTTGCATATTGAGCTTCACTTAATTTGTATCATTGCTTGTGCACTTTGCCATGCCATGCTTCATTAAACCGGACATGCATCATACTTGGTTGTGCATCATGCCATCTTGATGTGATGGTTGTTTACTATGTTGCTTGCTTCTTTCTGGGTTGCTTCTCTCATTAGCTTCGGTTCCATTCTGGAGTTGTGAGGATTCATTCGACTACGTCCATTTGTCTTCTTCATGGACTCGTTCTTCTTCCTTGCGGGATCTCAGGCAAGATGACCATAACCTCGAAATCACTTCTATCTTTACTTGCTAGTTGTTCGCTCTTTTGCTATGCCGCGTTACCTACCACTTGCTATATCATCCCTCCCATATTGCCATGTCAAGTCTCTAACCCACCTTTCCTAGCAAACCGTTGTTTGGCTATGTTACCGCTTTGCTCAGGTTATAGCGTTGCTAGTTGCAGGTGAAGCTGATGTTTGTTCCATGTTGGAACATGGATATGTTGGGATATCATAATATCTCTTACTTAATTAATGCATCTATATACTTGGTAAAGGGTGGAAGGCTCGGCCTTATGCCTGGTGTTTTGTTCCACTCTTCCCGCCCTAGTTTCCGTCATACCGGTGTTATGTTCCTTGATTTTGCGTTCCTTACACGGTTGGGTGTTATGGGGACCCCTTGACAGTTCTCTTTCAATAAAACTCCTCCAGCAAGGCCCAACCTTGGTTTTACCATTTGCCTCACCATCACCTAATTTTCCCTTGGGAGTCACGCTCCCAAGGGTCATCTTTATTTTAACCCCCCGGGCCAGTGCTTGTCTAAGTGTTGGTCCGAACCGGGCAGCCTGCGGGGCCACCTCGGGGCGACTCGAGGGCTGGTTTTACTCGTAGCTTGACCTATCCGGTGTTGCCCTGAGAACGAGATATGTGCATCTCCTATCGGGATTGTCGGCACATCGGCGGCTTTGCTGGTCTTGTTTTACCATTGTCAAAATGTCTTGTAACCGGGATTCTGAGTCTGATCAGGTCTTCCTGGGAGAAGGAATATCCTTCATTGACCGTGAGAGCTTGTGATGGGCTAAGTTGGGACACTCCTGCAGGGTTTCAACTTTCGAAAGACGTGCCCGCGGTTATGGGCAGATGGGAATTTGTTAATGTCCGGTTGTAGAGAACTTGACACCTAACTTAATTAAAATGCATCAACCACGTGTGTAGCCGTGATGGTCTCTTCTCGGTGGGGTCCGGGAAGTGAACACGGTTCTTGTGTTATGCTTGAACATACGTAGTTTCAGGATCACTTCTTGATCACTTCTAGTTCACGACCGTTGCATTGCTTCTCTTCTCGCTCTTATTTGCGTATGTTAGCCACCATATATGCTAGTGCTTGCTACAGATCCACCTCATTACCCTTTCCTACCCATAATATTAAATAGTCTTGATCTCGCGGGTGTGAGATTGCTGAGTCCTCGTGGCTCACAGATACTTCCAAACAGTTGCAGGTGTCGATGATACCAGTGCAGGTGACGCAACCCAGCTCAAGCGGCATCTCAATGAAGATCTTGTTCGTTGTGTTGTTTTCATTTCCCGGTTGATCAGTAGTGGAGCCCAGTTGGGACGATCGGGGATCTAGCATTTGGGGTTGTCATCTTTTATTTTGGTTCCGTAGTCGGACCTTGTATTCTGGATGATGTATGTTTAACTTGTATTTGTGTGAAGTGGAGACTGTAAGCCAACTCTTTATCCCTTTCTTATTCAGTACATTGGATTGTGTGAAATTACCCCTCTTGCGACAAACCTACCATGCGTCTATGCCTCTAAGTCGTGCCTCAACACGTGGGAGATATAGCCGCATCGTGGGTGTTACAGCTAACCTGGGCATTAAGCTCGATTACGCCCCCGTCTATCACCCACAAACAAACAATCAACTCAAACGAGCTAATGGTCTTATCATGAGCGGCGTTAAGCCTAGACTAGTGAGGTCTTTGAAAGAATCAGACAAGAAGTAGGTTGAGGAGCTTGACTCCGTACTTTGGGGGTTGCGGACCACGCCCAATAGCACTACCGGATACACACCATTCTTCATGGTGTACGGCGCAGAGGCCATTTTGCCCTGCGACATCACTCATGACTCACCTCGAGTGCGCATGTATGAAGAGAGAGAGGCCGAGCTTGATCGACAAGACAGTCTAGATGCCCTCGAGGAGGAGTGCGACGTTGCAAAAGCATGTTCTGCATTCTATCAACAACAGGCTCGCAGATACCAAAGCAAAGAAGTGCGGGCCAAGACTTATAATGTTGGTGAGCTCGTCCTACGCCTGCCAGAAAAGAAAAAGGACAAACTCAAGCCCAAGTGGGAGGGTCCCTTCATCATAGATGAAGTTCTCATTAGAGGAGTGTACCGCCTGCGTGATGCATCGGACAATCGCTTAGAGCCGAACCCGTGGAATGTTGCCAAACTCCTAAGATTCTACGCCTAGAGCCGTACTCTTTGTTCGTCTTCTTCTCCTGTTGTTTCCATTTTCTCTCTCTTTAATTTTTTGTCCAGCTCTATAGCTCTTGTGCGGCTAAACCACACACCTATGACGTACACATCCTTAAATGTATATGCTCATAATACCTGGGGGCTTCTTTACAGAAGCTTATTATTATTTTCCGAGCATCAAGCTCACCACATATGTGTCATTTCCTCATATGTACCTTTTGTTCGCCATTATATGCACCATTATGACTTAAGTGTTTAAGCTGGGCTGCCTGGCTCCTGTGCTTAGGCCCTACGTTCCCGTTTGTTCGGCTAGGGCATAAAGGGAGCACCTCCGTGATTGTTACAACCAGGTCATCCGGACTTGTACCTCAGACTGGGTGAAGCCGAAAGCTAGCGTTCTTAAGGGAATATTTGGTCGATGGACTAAATACATTACCCTAATTACACTGTGAACCCCAGATGTTACGTATACTGTGATTCATCAATCACAATTCGGGCATGCATGCTAACTCATGTTCACCCAGGGAAAGGAACCCTTAACGGAACTATTCTCCCTGGAAGATGTTTCTTACAATAAACAAGTAATATAACATAGCTAGCCAGATACAACTTGCTTGTTCAAGCAACGATGACCCTACGCCTGGTTTCCATGCATACCTCGGTCTATATTGCCGCTCCGGTATTCAGAAACATTCCGCACCTTCGGGCCTGGAGGTCGAAGCGAAAAGGTCTGCCATGACAATCGTTTTGCAAATCCGGCTAGGGAAAAATTTGTCAATTGAAGTACATAGTCACTTGAACTCAAAATCTTCTTCCTCTATGCTGTCTAATAGGTCATCTAGCTTACAATCCTATTGGGAAAACTTGGCTGCTATCTTTACTTGGTCATATACCAAACTAACTGGAATTTGTTGTCCATCTGACCCCCGAGGTCCAACCCGGGCCATATGATTCAGATGAAGCTTGGTGTACCGTGTTTTTACCATGGCCCAGGCCTCTCGCGCACCTTCTCGGCAGGCCAATATCTTCCATAATTGAAAGCGCCGCCGAGCTCCCTAGAATAGATTCACAAGCTCCTCCATACTTCCTGGAGGGGAGGCGGATGGCCAGAAAGCCTTGGCAACACTCCTCATTGCTTGCCGATCTCGCTTGTGCACTTGGGACCGCTCTTGCAGCACATCGCCTTGAGATCCGGACATTTTCTCTTTGGGACGACCAGTCAGCATACCTTCAGACATAAATCTGTCAGCTCATTTTTTCGCTGAATTACATGGAGGTAAGTTGAAAAGAATACTGAATATCCCACCTCATAGCCTCCTATTTTCCTTTACGGCGTCAGCAAGCTGGGCTCGTGTGTTCCTTTAGATTTTCGCCCAGCAGGGTGTTGGAATCCTGCAACTTGTTCTTATCATCCCTGACTCGTGTCAGCACGCGTTCGCCTGCAGCCAATCGCCTTTCGGCCTCTTGTTTACCTGCCTGCGCGACTTCCAGTTCCTCTTTCAATTGATCTACTAATCCTGTCATTGGAAACTCAACAGTATTCACATTACTGGTACATGATTATACTTTTTCTGGATGGAGGGGAATATTACCAAGCGGTGCCTCCTTGGACTTCTCTAGTTCGGCGGTAATAACAATTAGCTGAGTCCGGCACTTTTTCAGCTCATGAGACATCATGTTGTTCTTCTCTGTGAGTACCTAATTATATAATGATCCTTAAATCAGTTGTTTCAACTGTTTCAAGTCTTAGGGGATACTGGTACATGATTACCAGATTTGTACAATGCGTACTTACCCGCATATCTTTCAAATGTTGGTCAATGGCTCTGGCAAGCCCGTCCCGAGCAGCTCGAATGTACGCATCAGCCTAGCTGAAGGCATTGAACACCTCTTTAATAAAATCAGGGTCACGAAGAGCGGCCCTCCGGCGCTGATGATTCATTGCGCTCTCCACTTTAGAGTTCGAGACGGATACATTATCTGAATTCTCTGACAGAGGACAATCTGGCGTCGCTCCTGTGTCAGCCCCCGCCCTAGAGGAAGGGTCTGGAACCTGACTGGTGGAGGCGCGACCGGCAGGATCCCCAGACATAGTCCGGCGAACACTCTTCTTGATAAAACATAGCGGACAATGTCATGGTTCGATGTGACTGCCAGGGGCACATTTAAAGCCATACCTCTTTGATGAAGGCTCGGCCATGTTGTCATTTGCCTTCCTCTTCGAAGACCCACCCGGCGTAGGCGCCGTTCTCTTATGAGACGCCTCCGATGAGGCATGAAGCGCCGAGCGCCTCCCCTTTGGTGCACGAGACAGTGGGGTGGGTGAGGCATAACGAGGAAGCTCTTTCGGAGGAGATGTCTCCTAGTTACTTACATGTGAGGCAGGAAGGAGGCCAGGATAATCGGCCATGATGGGCACTTCTGTGCCGTCATAGCTCGCCTGGTATAAGATTCCCTCTTTGAGTTCTACAAATATGTCCGGATCCTCTTCAAATCCGGGATCGAGGTCCCTATTATGGTCCTCCGACTGTGGAGCGGGACTATAAATCTGCGTTGTAGCCTTCCACCATTCCTATTAAGAATGGACGGGTAAATGTCAATTAAACATGACTCGGGGAAAGGATTAAGTAAGGAGGTGAGATTAAAACTCACCAAGCTAGGGGGGTTGTACATGGAGAATCCCTCTTGTCCCTTAAGATGAGTAAATTCCACTTTCTCCCCTTTATACAGATCAGCCAATATTGTGGCCAGGGCGGCAGGGGTGTCCGGACCCTTCCGTCCGCAGCATGAGGTGTCATCTTCCCCATTGTAGTGCCACATGGGGAGCCCTCTGAATTGGAGTGGCTGAACACCTCGCATTATGGAAGTTGCCATTACCTCGATTATTGATAATCCGGACTGGGCAAGTGTCCTTATCCTACCCATTAACTGTTGAACTTCTGTGTTCTCTTCCTCCTCGAGGCTCCAAGGACGCCAGCTGTGGTGTTTCCTCAATGAAGTGCTGGAAAATTTGGGAAGGCCCATTCGGACTGGGTCGGGGAGAGGGACATCTTCAATATAAAACCACTCCAAGGACCACTCTTCGGATGCCTTTTTCGGCGTACCGGACAAGTATCTAGTCCCAGCTACGCGCCATATCTCGGCGCCACCCACCTCGAATATGGATCCCTTTTGGGTACGAGGGACGAGGCAGATAAGTTTCCTGCATAAATCAAAGTGGGCCTCGCAGCCAAGGAATAGCTCGCAAAGACGATGAAACCGGCGATATGCAGGATGGAGGCTGGAGTGAGGTTGTGCAGTTGGAGGCCGTAGTACTCCAGTAGACCTCGATGGAAAGGGTGGATTGGAAACCGGACGCCTCTTATTAAGAAGGATATGAAGCACACTCGCTCCCCTCTGGTAGGATTAGGGAAATTTTCCGCCAGGGCTTCGCCTGTAAAGGAGGTTAATCCTGCCCGAACGGGGACTATATCCGCGGGGGGGGGGGAGGAATCCCTCCGTTTGAAGCTTACTCAGCTGGTCATCGGATACTGAACATTTCTCCCAATCGCCTTTTTCGGAGCCGTGGGGGCAGGAGGAAGAACTGGGAACGCTAGCCATGTTGGAATGGTTTCTCCTAGCAAGCTCTAAGGATTTTCTGCCTGGTGTGAGATGGCATCTGAGATCCAATCAACTTAAATATACGCCTTTCTTACATGGCCAGGGTGTTATGTGCAAAAATACTCTGACCTTTCATGTTCACTCGACACGTGGAAGCCGAAGCAATGGAGGCGCAGAATCCAATGGGTACGACATTAAATGGAAAGCCGAGTATAACTCTTTGGATCAGACGCTTTGATGTATTCGGGGGAAGAACTCACCTTGCAATGCCGAATACTATTTGCGCGTCGGACACATCGTCATTGAAGTCTAGTTCGGGGGCTACTGAGGGAATCCTGGATTAAGGAGTCCTTGGGCGGCCAGGCTGTGTGATGTGGGACGGACTGATGGACCGTGAAGATACAAGACAGAAGACTTCCTCCCGTGTCCGAATGAGACTCTCCTTTGCGTGGAAGGCAAGCTTGCCATTCGGATATGAAGATTCCTTCCTCTATAAACCGACTCTGTACAACCCTAGGCCCCTCCGGTGTCTATATAAACCGGAGGGTTTAGTCCGTAGAGGCAATCACAATCATACAGGCTAGACATATAGGGTTTAGCCATTACGATCTTGTGATAGATCCACTCTTCTAATCCTCATATTCATCAAGATCAACCAATCAGGAAGTAGGGTACTACCTCCATCAAGAGGGCACGAACCTGGGTAAACATTGTGTCCCCCGTCTCCTGTTACCATCGACCTTAGACGGAGAGTTCAGGACCTCCTACCCGAGATTCGCCAGTTTTTGACACCAATAGCTTGTTCGTCGTACCTGATCACACATAGCGTCTCGGACTTAGGCAGTGGCCATGTCTCACACGAAGGAGGGGAAAACTCAAGTAGGAGTGATGTCACCTTGTATTGAATAGGACGAGCTCTTGCTCTTGTCATGGGGCCACTCAAAGCTTGGATAGTTGAGGTGGTGTCCATGGGGATGACCGTGGGATGCTCCGCATCATCTCCCCCCCCCCCCCTTGGGAAAGATTCGACCTCGGATCAAAATCCTCATCACCATGGTACGGGGAGACATCTTTGACGTTGAAGATGTCGCTCATGGAGTACTTGTCGCTGGGATGTCGATCTTGTAGGCATTGTTGTTGTAGCGCTCAAGCACCTCGAAGGGTCCATTGGCTCGTGGGGGAAGTTTGGACTTGCGTTCGTTGGGGAAGCGTTCCTTGCGAAGGTGTAGCCACACAAGATCTCCAATGTTGAATATCATGGTTGCTTGTTGATGTTGAGCTTGGTCGCGAGTCATTGTACTTGGCGCTCGATGGTGTGCCTTGTATCTTCATGCATCTTCTTGAGGTAGTTCACTCAGGCACTCATGTCCATATTGATGCACTCTTGTAGTGGTAGAGGAAGAATATCCAATGGGGACAACGGGTCGAAACCGTAGAAGACCTCGAAAGGGGACTTGCCGGTAGTCGAATGTCTTGCACGGTTGTAGGCATACTCGGCGATTGGTAGACACTCCTCCCACTCCTTGATGTTCTTCTTGATTAGCATGTGAAGTAGAGCGGAGAGTGTCTCCATTTGGCTGTCAGTTTGTGGATGGTATGCCGTGGATAAGAGTAGCTTGATTCCGAGCTTGGCACATAAGGTTTTCCAAAAGTAGCTTAGGAACTTAACGTCATGGTCCGAGACTATCGTCTTTGGTACTCCATGGAGGCGCAATATTTCCCTACAAAAGAGATTGGCAACATGTGAAGCATCGCCTATCTTGTTGCAAGGAATGAAACGAGCCATCTTAGAGAATCGGTCCAAAACAACAAATACGGAATCCTTTCCATTTCTAGTTCTAGGCAAAACAAGCACAAAATCCATGCTAATATCTTTCCATGGTTGATATGGAATTGGAAGAGGCATATAGAGACCATGGGATTGAGCTTTCGACTTAGCTTTGCGACATGTAGAGCATCGGTTGGTGAAGCAGTTGACGTCGCAGAACATCTTGGGCCAATAATAGTTCTTGGAGAGCATGGCGAATGTCTTGTCACGTCCAAATTGTCCCATTAGTCCACCTCCATGAGATTCTTGCAAAAGCAACAAGCGAACAGAAGACTCAGAGATGCAAAGTTTGTTAGCTTTCATAAGATAATCATATTTGATGTAGTAGTGTTCCCAAGATGTATGCATCAAACATTTGGCATAAGGAATAGCAAAAGTAGGATCATGCACATACAAGTCTTTTATGTGCTCAAAGCCTATGACATCCAATTCAAGGTGAGTAACAAGCATGCATAAGCGGGAAAGTGCATCCGCCACAACATTTTCCTTACCTTTAATGTACTTCATGATATAAGGAAATGACTCAATGAATTCACTCCACTTAGCATGATGCTTGTTCAACTTAGTTTGACCCTTAAGGTATTTAAGCGTTTCATGATCGATATGAATCACAAATTCATGAGGGCGAAGATAATGTTCCCATTCATGCAAAACTCGCACTAAAGAATATAGCTCTTTGTCATAGATGGGGTAATTGAGTTGCGCTCCAGAAAGTTTCTCACTAAAGTAAGCTATGGGGCGCTTCTATTGCGTTAACACACCTCATATGCCATTACCACTAGCATCACAATGAATCTTGAAGGGTTTGTCAAAGTTGGGTAATGCAAGCACGGGAGCATGAGTAAGCAAATTCTTAAGCTCACTGAATGCGGTATCTTGGGATGGTCCCCAAACAAAGGGTGCATTCTTCTTACTCAAAGCATGCAAAGGTGAAGCGATGGTGCTAAAATCCTTCACAAATCTACTGTAGAAACCATGTAAACCAAGGAGGCTACGCACTTGTTGCAAGTTTGTTTGTTGAGGCCAATTCTTAATAGCATTGATCTTAGATTCATCAACATGAACACCCTTAGAAGACACAACGAAACCCAAGAAAACAAGCTTGTCAACACCGAAAAGGCATTTGTGCATATTAGCAAAAAGGTGCTCTTTTCTAAGAGTTTGTAGCATGGTCTTAAGGTGGGTGACATGATCTTTGAGAGATTTGCTAAACACAAGAATATCATCAAAGCAGACCACAACAAATACACCAATATAAGGTCGAAAAACAAAATGCATGAGTTGCATGAAAGTACCGGGTGCTTCGGATAAACCCGGTGGCATAACAAGCCACTCATATAAGCCAAATTTGGTCTTAAATGCGGTTTTCCATTCATCACCTTCTTGGATGCGTATTTGATAGTAGCACTCTTAAGATCAATCTTAGAGAAAAATGTGGCTCCGCTAAGCTCATCAAGCATATCATCTAGGCATGGAATAGGGTAACGATAACACATGGTAATAGCATTGATAGGATGGCAATCGGAACACATGCGAAATGTACCATCTTTCTTGGGAACAAGGATTACCGGGACGACACAAGGGCTCAAACTTTCTCGAACATGGCCATTGTTGATGAGTTGTTGTACTTGTCGTTGGATCTCCTTAGTTTCCTTAGGGTTGACGCGGTAGGGAGCCTTGTTAGGAAGAGGAGCTCCGGGATGAGGTCGATTTGGTGCTCGATGCCTCGTAGAGGAGGTAGACCCGGAGGTAGCTCATCGGGGAAAACATCTTGGAATTCCTGCAAAAGAGAAGACAACACTAAAGGTAGATTGTGAGAGGTGTTAGCTTTTGGTGCCTCGTCCTTGCACAAAAGGACATAGTGCATGACACTAGATGGGTTCTCACACACTTCTCTTGTCTCACTTTTGGTGGAAAATAGAACTAAGTTCTTATTGTTTCTCATCGTGGAGGCACTCGATTTGGGCTTGTGGAGCTCGCTCTCTTTTGTGTGGTTCGCTCTCTCACTATTCTCTCCACGATGGGTGGCTTGCTTGTCGGCGATCACTTGCCTTGGAGACATATGGCGAAGTACATACTCCTTTCCTTTCATCTTGAAGATATAGTGATTCGTACGACCATTGTGGATGACACCTCGATCAAATTGCCATGGTTGCCCTAGAAGAAGGTGGCGAACGGTCATTGGAACGACATCACACTCCAAAGTGTCTTTGTAAGCTCTGATTTTGAAGGATACTTGTACTCTATGCTCGACTTGGATATTGCTGGAGTCGCTAAGCCATTGAACTTTCTAGGGATGTGGGTGCTTCATCTTGACCAATTGGAGCTTGGAGCATAGTTCTATACTTTCTAAGTTATGACAACTCCCTCCATCGATGATGACCTTGACGGACCTTCCATTGATGCCGGCCCTGGTATGAAAGATATGGCATCTTTGGTCTTCTTCTTGTTGATGTTGAAGAGTCAAGACCTTGGAGACAATGAGAGCGGGGCTTGAATCTTCATCACAAAAGACTTGTTCTTCTCCATCTTTGTTCACTTGCCGGTGCATTGCGACTTGCTCAAGTGCGTCCATTTCTCCCTCACTCATGGAGTTGTATGTGCCATCATCGTTGGGGATCATGGTGTGCTTGTTAGTACACTCAAAGGACTTGTGGCCTCGGCCTCCGCATATGAACCATTTGAAGGAGCTTGTCTTGACGGTCTCATCGGTTGGGGTAGATGATGATGAAGCTCTTGGCTTGAAGTTTCTTGTAGTAGGAGGATGACTTGATCTTGTCGAAGTTTTCTTGTAACTCGACTTGTCGGTGTTTCTAGTAGATGGCTTGGTTGAGGTAGAAGGTGTTGGAGTTGTCGAAGCTTGGTTGTTGGAGAAACCATAGGACTTGGATGAGAACTTGGCATATTTGAAGTCATCTTGCACTTGTTGTTCCGCTTTGGTATCTTGATACACGAGCTCGATGAGGTTCGAGTAGGGTTGGAAGTCGGTGATCTCCTTGATAGGATGATTGAGTCCATTCAAGAAATGTGCCATAGTTTTCTCATCATCTTCCGTGACATTAGCTCGTATCATGGCAATCTCCCTTTCCATGTAGTATTCTTTAACGCTCTTGGTTCCTTGCTTGAGGAGTTGGAGTTTCTTGAAGAGGTCGCGGTTGTAGTAGGTTGGCATGAAGCATGCTCTCA
This sequence comes from Triticum urartu, assembly GCF_003073215.2. Classification (NCBI taxonomy): domain Eukaryota; kingdom Viridiplantae; phylum Streptophyta; class Magnoliopsida; order Poales; family Poaceae; genus Triticum; species Triticum urartu. The sequence continues at coordinate 304,958,754 of NC_053028.1, forward strand.
TGACATCCTTCATTTGCGCCCATGTAGTGATGGGTGGTTCGCCTCTTGCCGCTTGGTGCTCAATGACTAGTTCCCACCAAATGAGGACATAGTCTTGGAACTCAAGGGATGCCATCGCGATCTTCTTCTCTTCCTCATAGTTGTGCAAGCAGAAGATTTTTTCAACCTTCAATGCCGATGATAGGTACTCTTCGGGATCATTGCTTCCATTGAACTTGGGCATGGTGAACTTAAGCTTGTCGTATCTTTGCTATTCATTGTGTTGGGGTCGGGGATGATGACGTCCTTGACGAGGAGGATAGTCTCTCTCAACTTGTTCTTGTCTTGGATGATTTCCATTGTCTTCTTGTTCTTGTTGAACTTGGGTTCTTGTCGAGCTTGTGAATGAGCTTGGGGAACTTGACGATGCACTCTAGATTGATACATCCTCTCTTGAACTTCTTCGCGAAGCGCTTCTTGATGCTCACAATTTTGTCGGTTGCGCGTGGCTACGGCTCGACTTGAATCTCTAAGGGCATGTTGCGCCTCAAGAGCTTGAGCTTCTCGCAATTGTTGTTCCTGACGTTGTGGCCCGGCATCTTGTGCATCTTGGTGTAGTCATGCTATCTCTTACTATTCTTATTGGCGTTAGCGTTGGCGTTGCCGTTCTTGTGCTTGCGCAAAGGTAGTATGGTTGTGACGATGTCATTGTTCTTGAGAGTTGTTGTCGTGTAGAGGGTTGTCGTTTTCTTGACAATCTTGGCACGCGGCACATCGAAGAGTATTCAATGTCGGTGTACTTGAGCCGGAGATGGTGTAGTCAGAGTGTCGACTTGAGAGGCTCCGTCTTGAGGAGGACAAAGTGGAAGAAGAGCAGTTGAGCAACAAAGCACGAATCTCGTCCATTCTTGCACCATTCTCTTTCTTGTGGTGATCACTCTTGTTGTTAAAATAGTCTCTTGTACGTTGATGGGAGAGTCGCAAGTCGGTGGCGAGGTTGTCGATGCATTCGCTTATTGCTTGTTGCACTTGATGCAAAGCACTTTGTGCACCAAAGAGGTGGCCCTTTGTGACGTAGGAGGACATGTCGTTGTCTTGCTTGATGAAGAGTGGGTTGGTAGAAGTACTTGGCCAATCCATCATTCCAAGCAAATATGTGAGTGGGATAAAGAGAAGAACTTATACTGAATGTACCTTGACCGATGTTGAAGATGGATCAATGATCACTCAAATGTGGAACAAGGAAATAGCACAATTGGTACCAATTCTTGTCGGTTTCTCACACCTACATAAGTAAAAGCTTATGGTTGAGCTCGGTTAGGATGGTGGCACAAAATTTGATGCAATTGTTAGTGAGCTTCAAAAATGTTGGAAAAGATTCGCAAATTTGCAGTGCAACAAGTAGACCAATAGCAAAATATGGTACACGGAAACACACACGCAAAGAGATAAGTGGGGTCGTGCAACCAAGGAATGAGCCAAAATGTGGAATCCACGAAAATGCTCTTGTTGCACAACACTAGAGAGACGCTAGCACGATTGCACAATAGGCGGATATGAATACTTGTGCACAACCTACTAAGCAAAAATGCAACGACTTCTATCCCAAGTATGCTCTCTGTATGGTGTTCCAATTATATGATCCAAGATGATCTAGTATGACAATCTTAATGTAGTATGATGCTATGGTTCTTGCTTAAAATCTATTTGCTTATCTTTCCTTTTTGCTTAAAAGCTTGTTTGGCTCTCTCTCTTTTGAGCTCTTTTCTCATGCGATGCTTTACGAACCAAGATAGCAATTGTGTATGCGATGACAACTTTGTGACACAAAAGATGATACCAAGATATACACCAATGATATGGTATGTATGCTATGGGAAGTATGACCACTAATGTGCACAAGTGACATTGCCGGCAATACTCAAAGGCTAGTCTCGATGGGTAAGTGACGCGAAAGGAAGGCTATGGGGTTAACAATGCAATGGCAAGAGTGATATATGCCGATATCAAGATGATGTTACTGATTCTTGCTTACGGTATGGTGTTAAAATGGTGGAGTGATTATTGTCGATGTCGTAGTGCACGGTCTTCAGTACGTTGGCGAAGATGCCGCTGCACCGTAGTCGGAGCTGTCGAAGTAGCAGAAGTCGTCAAAGATGCGCAGATGTTCTCTCTAGGCCGGAAGTTCTGGTGGCCGGAAGGTCCGGGCTGGGCCGGAAGTTCCGGTGGTCATGATTCTACCAAGAACAGAGAATTGGGGATCGTACATTTGGGCGGAAAAACTTCGGGAAAAAACCAAACACAAGGGGGAAAAGTAAAATCGGAGGGGAAGGAAAGGTGGGGAAGCTATATCTACGAGCCACACAAAAAATTCACGGATCAAATCCAACAAAACTTCATCACACCAACAAATCACAAAAAAAATTGGGGGGCTATTTTTGGTGGGGATTTTCGAATAATATTTGTTCAATATAGAGACACAGTTTGGTGGCCATTTAAACCTGTTTCTTTAACTGGTTTGCTGTTGTAACTTGCTCTATGTTGATTTCAGTTTCAATTGAATAAACAATTATGTTCTCATGTCATGCATATTACAAGTGTTGTTATTGCTCTATAGTTTCCCACACTTATATTCTATCTATTTTGCTTTGTCTTGAACAAATATTATTTGAACTGTGTCTCTATTTTTGTTGGGGATTGCCGGAGAAAAAGCTCAGCGCGGGGGGCTAGAGAGATGGCCGGGGGGGCGGCGGACCGGTGGTGGGGAGTGGTTTCGGGGCGGGCGGCGGGAGGCGGCGGTTTGGCCGGTGGTGTCAGTCGACTGATGCTGCTACACGACCAGCTACCCTGGCTCTCGCACACGCTGCTGCTATTGCTTTTCTGCTACTAGTGCTTTCAGTTTCAACAGTAAATTCAGTTTCGACAGCAAAATTCAATTTTGACAGTTAAGTTCAGTTTTGATAGTTAAGTTCAAAGATGAGCCGCTGATGTATTTTACATCTAGCACTTTGTGGTTATGTATTTTACGTCATCTATTGGATATGCTATTAGAACTCCACTCAGGTTAATGTTTTCCTCCTTGTCCTGCTTCACCCTTGGTGTCGTACAACTCATCGGAGCTGCTCCAACAACGAAACCCTCCATCACAGCGGAGCAGTACCCCGGGCTCCATCTCCATATGCCTAAGATCTTCTTCCCCTCCTCCGGAAGCCAAGTCAGCCGGAGCATCCTCACTACCAACCCAATCAAGCTGAGATCAACATGGCTTCGCCAAAGAGGTTGTACACTTGTTGCATCTTTTTTTACTCTACATGTTATATATATTGTCCACTGAGCACACAGTAACATGAAAAATATGATTATTTTATCCTACTATATGACAAGCAGTGAGGTACCAGACAACTTAGCTATCAGTGATGGACTCTCTTGAATGCCATCATTATTTATCTCTGCGCATTTGAGCTGTGCATTTGTCGATGGGCCTGGGAGTTGAGCTAGTAGGGCAGTGGCCTGTGTCCAAAGTAGTAGAAGTAGCACAGAAACATATTTTTAGTGTAGGCTTTTCCTTGCTCAAGCCTGCCTACTAGAATCGCCAGTGCTTGAAAGGAAAAGTGAAGGAAAAACATAGGAATTGGAAAGTTTCCTATGGTACTACTATTCATGCATTTGGTTCAAAGGAATGGAACAAAGGAAAACTGTAGGATTTGTTCCTTTAGTGTCTCCTTGAAAGAAAATCATAGGAATTTTTATATCCACTTGTCCTCCTTTTCAAATTCCTATTCATGAAGCACAAGACTAAGAGATAGTAGCATAATAGCATTATAACCGTACATTTTCTTGTGGTTTGACTTAATCTCACCATGCTTCTTTCCATCCTGTGATCTTCCAATTCTTGTGAACCAAACACCCAGATTGGCAGAAATCCTGTGTTTTTAAATTCTCTATTTTGCACGTGCATTTCTATCCTATTACTGTGTATTTTTTGTCCCTGCGTTGTTAGAATCCTCCAATTCAAACGAGCCCTTACATAATTACTTCTCTTACAGATAGTTGTCAAAGAAAACCTTGTGTGGTTTGTCCTGCTCCTGCTGCACCGTCGTCCACCCCAGCTCAGCTCCTCCAAGGACAGAAGGGTCCAGCACAGCAGGGATCCGGCCTCCAGACTGTCCTTCACCGCCTCAGATCTTCATCCCCGCCACGGGCATCCATGACAACTACATTTCCATCATCAACCAACCAGATGACCTTGAGGACTACACGGCTCCACAAGAGAGGTTGCACTCATTCGTGTCTGCTTACGTTATGCATCTCTTAATATTACATGCTACTTTATCGTCCCGTTCACCGATTAGACTCTGAGTCAGCTCCAAACTAATGGTCAAACTTGAGTTTTTAAATGGTTGTGGGGTACATATCAGGGATGCAATCAATAGTATCTGTCTACTATTTGGTTAATCTCCGGTGTCTACTATGAGTTTCATGTTGGGTGGGAAACAAACAGTAACGAATCCCTTATGTGTATTTTTTAACTGAAGCCATTATCTGCCTGCTATCAATGGTTTTGGGTCTATCCACAGGTTCTACCATCACTCTGGATTTCTGCATGCACTCCTTACATAATCTCACTATGTTTTATTCCTATGCTTGTCAATTATTGTACACAATGGAACTGAACATGTAGAGCAAAAGAGACGAGCCTTGAATGGTAATAAAATTTCATGCAGACATTGCTCCATGGTAGGCGCAAAGGCAGCCCCCCTCCACCCATTTCGGATTGTAATCGAGAGGAAGATATATGTTCTGAGGGGGCTTCAGAACGAGAAGACCACTCCTATTTACCCCCGGAGGTCTTCTCTCTAACTTGGCATGCTGATGTTGGTTATATCATGCATATGGTGCCTTGCATTGCTTACTTTATACATTAAATATGTCATCTTCTTAGTTTAGACATGCTTTGTGTGAATGCCATCTATTTAGTTTATTCATCGTTTATGTGAATTATGCAACGCCATCTTGTTTAGTCAGGCATTATATATGTGAATTTTGCAATGCCATCCTGCTTAGCCAGTCATCTTATATGTGAATTATATCATGCCATCCTTTTTTTCGTTACGTATTACATTTGTCAACAATGTTAGTACATTCAACTAATCTTCATGTGCATCAGCCATTTAACACGGTGATGGAAAATTCTGGAGTGAAAACAAGGTCTTCAGAGCAGACTATGCTATTTGATGAAGCGCATATCTCACTGGTTACGGATAGCTCATTAGAGGAGGATTCAGAGACAGATGGCCAGTCCTATTCCCCCCCCCCCCGAGGTGTAGACTACTAGGGAAAACCTTGTACACAGGATATTAGCAGCCCCGCGGCACAAAAAGAAGCGCTACTGCTAATTAGCAGTAGCGTGGTCAAGAAAAATGCGCTACTGATGCGAATTTAGTAGTAGCGCTCGAGGGCTAAACCGCGCTGCTACAAAAATCCACCAACAGTAACCGACACCCTAAGTTTAGCAGCAGCGCGGTGTCGCGGGGCACGCTACTGCTACAGAAATAGTAGTAGTGCGCTTTTTGCTTAGGTCGCTGCTGCTAATTTTGAAATTTCCCACATGGTTGGCCCCGCTTAGCAGTAGCGCGTGCGAGAAACACGCGCAGCTTCTACGCTATTATCAGTAGCGTGTTTTCGCTCCCGCGCTACTGCTAAGTCGCAGGGCCCCACCACCTTTTCCACCCACCCATCCTCCCCTCCCCCATCCTCCCTTTCCCCTACATCCCATCCTCCCTCTCTCACTCTTCTTCTTCCTCAATACTTCTCCCCCATTACTCTCCATCTTCTACCTACCTTTCTCTCTCTTTATTACTCCTAGCTAACTACACACCACCTCCATTAATGCATCTCCTTTCTGATTTTCCTTCCCCCCTCCACTAGTTGAAGTTGTCGCCTCCAAAATTAGCTAGCTAGGTAGATGTAGCATTTAGTTAAGTGACCTATTTGCACCCTAACTAGATCTATCTTTGTCAAGAAGAGCTTTGTGCACTTTTGATGTCCCTACATCATCACTCCACCGTGTGCTCGATCTCGAGATAGAGGTGATTAAAATTTCATGCTTTTGCAAAATGGAAATATGTGTATGTGTGTGTGATATGATAATTGGGAAATATGATGGAAATTGTGCGTGTGGCATGAGTTGATGCCAAATTGTGCTTTTGAGTTGCCTATGTTTTTCCGAAATGTCGATTTATTTCCATTTCGGTGAATTCCGGGCAAACTCTAGATCTATATGTCCTATTTTTAGGGAAGGTCATGCCGAATTTTTGTATGACTTTGATGCATGCACGCATTTTTATAATCAATTTGTTTATTATTACTGTGCAGACGTTCATGATGGTGAGTGGAACGATAGTGGACAGGTGGTTGCGGTCGGCGGTGCAGGACATGAAAGAAAATAACTGGGCAGAGGTTTTATGTCCGTGTCAAAAATGCAAAGGAATAGTTTGGCTCGACCCTTATGACGATGGTCGTGTCGAAGCGCACCTACTCATGACTGGTTTCATGGATGGCTATACTCGATAGTTTGGCTTACAGAGCGCACATGCACCCTCTGTAAGCCCCCCACCGCTCCTCCTCTCTCTGGTAGCTAGGTTTTTTTGGTTAATTTACTTAGGTTTTAGTTAGGGCAGATGGTTAGTTAGGTTATATATTTAGTTAGGGCTAGGGCAGATGTGATATGTGGACATGTTATTTGGACACGATGATTATGTGCAGGGTAAATGATCCGAGTGGCCTATGTTACACCAGAATGTTGATTCATTTCCATTCCGGTGAATTTTAGGCGCTCGATATGTCCATATTTTAGCAAAGGTCATGCCAAAAAAATTCGTGAATTTTGGCATGATTAGTGCTAGATAGTAGGCATATCGAGTGCTGGGAGTTGCTGGGAAACGACATTCCGGCAAACATAGATTTGTTTTTTATGTCATTTCTCATTTTTTTTTCATAGTTTTACAATTAAACTAGGAGACTTAATCATAGGAAACATGTCGAACAACAAAGAAACTAGGCCTTTTGACCAAGATGCAGACAAGATGGATTATGAGGGTGAACAAGAGTACCTTGACTATTTGACTGCTAAGACGAGATTGTTGCAAAGTCAAGGTTTGCAGGTCGGCCTCGATGATGGTACTGATGCCGACATCGACACCGATGGCACCGGCACCGATTGTGGCGCCGAGATCGATGGCGGCACCGAGACCGACGGGGAAGGTACCGGTGGGGAAGATACCGGTGGGGAAGGTATCGGCGCCGATGCCGCTACCGAAAAGAAGAAGAAGAAGAAGAAGAAGAAGAAGAAGAGGATACGAAAACCTAACAAACTAGGGATTGGACGACTGGTGATCACACAGATGGCACCTGGCAAGTTTGAGCCATTAGAGCCGGAAGAACCTCGCAAGTGCTATGGGAACCAAGTAGGATGCATCCTACGGGAATGCACGAGCATCAACGAAGTTGACTTAAGGAGTAAAGAACATTTCACGTAGTTGCTCCTGACGAAGATGCACAAGAGATTCAAGTTCCTAGACCGGGATGATAACATAGAACAACCATGGGATGATCCGAAGATGAAAAAGATTAACAATCACGCCATGGTTATGTTCAGCAATGATTTTGCCTCCTGGAAAGGGAGGGTGAAACGAGCTATTGAGGCTGACGAACCCCCATCCAAGATTCTGGAGGAAAATCCGACACTTACGGAAGAGGATTTCAAAAACTTCAAGGACACTTGTGCTACCAAGGCAGCCAAGGCTAAGGCTGCAAAATTCAAGAGCCTTCGGCAAAGGAACACGGGGAAGCATCGCCTCAGAAGCCGTGGCTACCTCGGTAAAAGGCCCATATGGGATAAGGAGGACGCGGAACGTGAAGCCGCGGGTATCCCAGACCCCTTCGCGAAGTTCACCAAACCCTTGGAGCATGACTTCATCAGGGCCGGCTACAAGTGGGACAAGGAAAAGAAGGTTTTTTACATGGACCAGATCACGAGGAAATTGATTAGACTACTGGTAATTATTCTTTTACCACCTTACATTTAGCTCCAGATCTAGTCAACTACACAATCTGAAATGGTTCATGCTCCTTCTGTAGGAGAAGCAACTCTAGCTTGCAGCCGAAAGCCCTACTTCTCCGATGAGGCCCAAGTGGGACACCCCTCTCAACCGGGCCTTGAACAAACTTAAGGTACTCCCTTTGGGCCAGCAGCTGCAATATGGTCGTGTGCACGGTGCTGGAGACGGTGCCACGTGGAAGGTGTTTTACAACGAGGGCCCGCAGGCCAAGAAGCAGAAAAAGAAGTTTAGTCACGCGGACATCGACGAGAAGGTGAAGCTTGTGGTCGAGAAAAAAGCAGCTGAGGACGCGAAGAAAACAGCCGAGGAGAAAAATGAGTTGCTAGAGCAAGCAGTCAATGCAGCTGTAACTGCCTGCAGAAATGATTTCGCTACTAACTTGGTTCCAGCTATCATCAACTAGACGAAGGAAAATCCAAACAAGACGGTACATGATTTCCCGGCCCAGTTTCGTCGGGAGCAACTCCGTGAACAACAACACCACCGCACCATCACTTGCGCATGCAACTGGGCCTCCACTCGCAGTCGCTCCCACTCATAGCAGTCCGGCCTTAGTCTCTGGCACGCTAGGTGGGTATTCATCTTTGGATGAGCTCGATGCCCCCACGGTAATTACATGTCGCACCAACATTTATATAGAATATTCCATTTTCGTTGCCTTTTGGATGTTTTATGCCACATACATGTGTTTGCAGGCCAAAGAAACCCTGTGCACCATACTCTACTTGATCAAAGGCCAGAAGGTGGACGTGGGAAAGGGGGTGATAATGAACTTGCAGCCCACGTTGCACAACCAGCCGATCCCCGCTGGGCACTTCAGGGTTAACTTGTCTAGTGTGTAATCGGGGCATGAGGATTTGCCTCTTCCAGTACAGCATGTGGGAGAGGACGATGAGACCCCACCGCGGATTGGAAGCTGCAAGGGTAGGGTGCTGCTACGGCCAAAGAATCTTATTCATCGGGAACCGGCCGAGAACACACCAATAACCACACATCAACAAGCATTTGCGGAGACCATCACCCCGCCTACGCAATTACCAGCTCCTGTACTGCCGGGTGAGAGCGGCGGACGACGTGATGAAGGGGGTGCAATAGTACTAGCTGATGTAATCGGTCCTGTAGAATAGAGAATGGATGATGAGACGGACGTCGACCCAATGGGTTTCCTCAATACAAACACGTATGAGTGTGACTTAGATATGATGAGTCAACCATACGACGAATCGGGCTATCAGCATGCTAATGAGGATATGGATGATCTGCCCGGGCAGGAAGGTCGTAGCAGGGATTGCAAAAAGTCTCTCTTCATGAAATCCTCAGAGGAAACACCTGAAGATGCCGCCTCAACACAGGCTCAACTAGCCAGGGGTCGTACAGTGCTTAGCCCGGGAACACTGGGGCAGGGGTTAAGGAAGGGTCTGGAAGGTGTGGCCAAGAAAAAGGACAGGAAGAGATCGGCGAAGATAGCTGCATCCAAACAAGCCTAAGCACATAGCAGCCAGACGATGGATTCTGAAGAGCGTGTACCCATGAAAGGTGCGGCCATGTTCCATCTCACGGGCGAGCCGATGCTACCGCCGAACCCGCTGGAGGCACTATCAGGGGATCTTGGGAGACTGCACGACCATGTGTTGTCGACTGAGAAAAACCTACTAGCCTCGAAGGATCCAGGATATCGGACATATGCAGCTCGTGTGCCTGAGGGGAAGTGCTACGTCGACACATGGCCCACGGAGGTGTTCTTCCTACGGTTTGACCATATCTTTAACATATTTCTGACAAGGCAGCTCGATTTTACAATCGTCCGCCTTTTTGCGCTACATATAAGCTCCGTCATGAAGAGAGAAGAAGTCTCACAAATATGTGTGGCGGATCCGTACTACATCCACGAGTGTTCCTTGAGTCTCATCGACTTTGAGAGTGAAACTGCTAGGGACTACCTCCAAAACTTCGTGCTACAGAATAAGGACCAAGAAATTGTCCTCCTGCCTTATCATCCAAAGTAAGTCAGTTCCGAACAACCCTTTCGTACATTTCAATCAGTCCTTCTCGCTCATATGGAGAATAATTTGAGGTGTCTTTTCCCCGCAGCAACGGGCACGCCGTCCTTATCGTTCTTTAACCGTGAGTCTCCCACGCCGTGTATTTCGACCGTTCCAGAGACTACGAGAAGAAGGACTACACCCACATAATGAATATTCTAGATGATGCTCTCCAAGGCTTCAGCATTAGAGGTGGCCACATGCAGATCAGGAAACAAAGGAACAAGAAGATGGGTTTCACGCATAAAACTAACTTCTGATGTATCCTTGTCCCAAAACAAAGCAAGAAAGATGGATTCTACATCCTCCATCTCATGATTGAGTTCAACACAGATCACCAAAAGCTTCGTATGACAACCAGAAACGATGATCATATCCGCAAGTGGGTAGAACCTCATGGAGAAGCAGATTATAAACTTAGAGATGACTTCTTTCGCATCCAAAGGGACATTTCAACGATCATCATGAAAGAAGTCATCGATGAGAAGGGGATGTTCCACCACGGCCCTATATCGCGAGCTGACATCCGAACTCACATAGGCATGCAATGTCAGGACCTCACGCCATTCAAGAAGCTAGGGTTCATCCTCGGTGATGTGGAAGGCTGGAACTTTTAGTGATTTATGGTGCCGATGATGATGATGATATGTGTCGGTTGAACTTGTATACTTTCTGTAGCAATGAAACTTTGTGATATCCATGGTCCCTACTAAACTTGCGTAATGCTACTTTGTTAGTTTGGGTACGATGACCTGCGTACCTCTAGTCAATTAGTTTGCGTACTATATATTGCATCTAGTTGCTAACCCTTTCTTTTTCATGTTGCTCTAGTATATTTTGTTGCATATGATTGTACATCCTCTAGATGAAGTTGCATCTCTAACAGGTACCTAGTTTCTTGATGGAGAGATGGCACGTGTACAAAGGGAAGGTTCAAGTGTCAGGCGCAAGTGAATGGGGTCTCGGGCGCCAGCCATAAAGGCTTCAAAACTAGACAAGAAGCCGAAGCTAGTTACTTGAGGTTCACGCTAGCGCGTAACAGGACTCGTAACTGACGCCTCATGTACTGCATAGTTCTGCTCTCACTCATAGTGATAGCTCTTCTCTCGTATACCATTGTTTAGATGGATGACATTGTAGTTGCAAATATTCGAGACTTGCATGTATTGCTATTTTCGAGATGATTATGATAAGACTATTTGTATGTATATGCTATGATTACATTTCTGGTCTCGCAGCCATTTGTATGTGTATCATGATGACATTTGTATCTGCTAAAGATTCTTGTATAAAGCATGTTCCAATACAAAACAAATATGCAGGAAAAAAATCAAAAACTACTAAAATTAGCAGTAGCGAGTGGAGAAAAGTTAGCAGCAGCGTGACAGTAGCAGTAGCGCGTCCAGCCAAAGCGCGCTAGAGCTATTTGGCAGTAGCGAGCTTCCACGCAGCATGCTGCTGCTACACTTGTATAGCAGTAGTGCGGGCGTGCACGCGCTGCTGCTACGGGTTAGCTGTAGCGCCTTATTAATAGCGCCGGTCCCCGCGCTACTGATATACCTAGAACCCGCGCTACTGCTAGGCTTTTCCCTAGTAGTGGTATGCTCTAACTTGGCAGGGTTATGTTGCTCATATCATGTGTATGGTATCTTGCATTGCTATGTCATTTGATTAGTTTAGACATGCTTTGTGTGAATGCAATCTGTTTAGTGTCTAATTACCATATATGTGAATTATGCATTGCCATCTTGTTGCAAGACATTATATATGTGAATTATGCAATGATATCTTGTTGCAAAGGCATTATATATGTGAATTATGCAATGCCATGTTGTTTAGCCAATCTTCATGCATGTGAATTATAGCATGCTATCATATTTTTTTGTATTACGTGTTCCATTTGTCGACAACGTTTGTATAGTTAACTATTCTTCATATGCATCAGGTAGTTGAAGCGGTGATGGAAGTATCTGGAGTGAAAACAAGGTATTCAGAGCAGACAATGCTACCTGCTAAAGCAGACATCTTGCTGGTTACAGAGAGCTCCTCAGAGGAGGATTCAGAGACTAATGACCAGTCCTATTTCCCCCTGAGGTCTATGCTCAAACTTGGCAGGGTTATATTACCCATGTCATGCATGTTGTCTTGCATTGCCTAGTTTTTAAATCATATATGGATTGCCACCTGCTTACTTGCTTACTATAGAAATCATATATTTGAATTATATCATGCCATCATGTTTACATACACAGCATCTATCTAAATTATGGCATGGCAACCCATTTAATAAAGACATCATATAGTTATATAATCTCATCCTGTTTAGTGTTCACAGTCATCATATTTTGAATTATGTCATTTTATCCATGAATTATATCATGCTATCATGTTTCCATAGGCGGCATGTATGTGAATTATGGCATGCCATCCTATTTAACAAACACATTATATAGTTATATCATGTCATCCTGTTTACATAGTCATCACATTTTGAACTATGCCATTCCATCTTTTTTAGTTAGCCATCATAATGTGAAATTGTGTCATGCTATCATGTTTAGTTACCCATCATATATGTGAAATCGTGTCATGCTATCCTGTTTGGTTTAACAACATAAATGTGAATTATTTCATGCCCTCTTTTATTCCTCACTATCCATTGCACCTGTCTATCATACAATATATGTACATTCAATTACTTTTCTTGTTTATCAGCCATTTGAATTGGAGATGGTGATGGTAGTATCTAAGGGAGTAACAACACGGTCTTCAGAAAAGATAGTGCTACCAGTTGATGCAGATAGAACCATGGTTGTACTTGCCCAAGAACCAGCCCCACCACACATAACCTAGACTCTCGCAGATTGTACCCCTACCCAGTTGGACAGAGAACTAGCTACACCCCTTCTAACCCCAACCACCAGCAGATAGTAACCCAGTTCCAGTTGACACGGCACCGTCTCCACCATAGAGCACCCAAACACGAGCAGTTAGTAAGGGAACTGCAGTGCCGAAAGCACGAGGACAACCACTCCGAATCCCAACTTAACGCTTAAAGGAGAAGAAGAATTGTTCTCAGGTCAGGTTATGTAGCTATGGTTCATACTCCTTTTCTCTTGCATCACTGTATTTACTCATACCAACTATTTTCAAATTTGAAGGATGGAATTGAAACTCCAATGGCGCAATAGGTATGTTTTAAACATGTTTCTTTAACTAGTTTGCTGTTGTAACTTGCTCTATGTTGATTTCAGTCTCAATTGAATAAACAATTATGTTCTCATGTCATGCACATTACCAGTGTTGTTATTGCTCTATAGTTTCCCACACTTGTATTCTGTCTATTCTGTTTCAAGGGAATATTCCTTATACCTTTTCTATTAAGCCGACCCACCATAACACAAGCCGGTCTTTCATGAACCGCCTTCTGGGCCTCCGAGTCTTGTCGCTCCTCTGACCCGCCTGCCGGGTTACCAATGAGTCACCCGGCTCGGTTGGGTCATCAGTGAGTGGAGATATCTGGGCGGGTCACTTAGTGAGTCACCAAGTCAGGGCGGGTCACCAATGAGTCGCCAAGTCCGGCCGGGTCATATATCCGGCCGGGTCATACCGCGGGGTATATCCCCAACATTAGCCCCCAGTTTAATTTGGATTTATCCATGTTAACTGATCCTCCGAAATAAACACAAGAACAAAATTGACAGGTTGTGCTCCTGGTTAAAAGTTTTTCTGAACCGGCACCTGATCATCCTGAAGACCTTGTCATTTCCTTCTTGATATGTTCCCATGAACTCATAGCAAATCTCCTTGAGCAGATATGTTCAAACTTTGCCAATTCAAAAAATCCGGGCACTTCTTTTGAAAATTCCGAGTCAATATACCAGCTTCATAGTCAATCTGCTGACATTGGCTTCTTGCAGAAAAATATTGTAAAGAATAATCCATTGACTCGGCTTCCAATGCTCTAGCTCGACAAAAATATTGGTCTTGAAACACTCATCTGATTTTCAGCCGGCTTAAAGATGTAGAGCTTGCCGAGTTATGATTGCCAAAATTGCTGGTTTGTAAATATTGATGGAACCGAGTCATAATTGTTGCTAACACCAAGCTTGAAAGTTTACCTCCCTTATATGCATATCACCTGTAGCCCCCAAGTCTTAAGAAGGGAGCGTAGTAGCAGCTTAAGACTTGCTTTAATGTTAATGCAGCAAGTTTGGAGAAATCCAGGTTGTTCATCTAAGCCACCAGTCATAAACTGAATATTTTGTATTTCACATGTGTAGCCCCCAAGTGCCGAGTCATTATGCAATAATGAGCATGGACTTTGTAGATATGATAATGTAGATTTGAGCAGCAACGTGTAGCCCCCAAGGGCCAACTTAGGAAGATAATACTGAGCTGGGACTTTATATGTACTTCAAAAGATAGGACGATATGATGTAACTCCCAAGTTTCAGGTTACCTTTGACAAGAGCAATTAGTATCCCCCAAGGGCCAGCTCATCACTATGTGATGGGTCGGGTCCTCAATGATGTAAGTTTAAAATGACTTTGCATTAGCCTCCAAGTACCATGGTGCATGCTTGCAGTGACATGGGACTTGCATATTTGATGTAATATCAATTTGAATAATGTAGCCCCAAAGTGCCGGGTCATATGCCTGCGGTGACTCGGGGCTATTCCTTCCATTGTGGAATAAATTATATCCATTGATAAAGAAATAATAGCCATTGTGCTAAAGCAACTTTGAAAATCTCAATCATAATACAGGTTAAAATCCATCCATGTTGGCTATTAAAGTTTTGAATAATATAATCTGGTATGAAAAATCTCAATCATAAGATCTTGTCTGTTGACAAGTTAATCTGGAATTAAATACACAACGGCTCTTGGCCGATGGCGACTTAATGCGCATCCATTGTACTCCCGCATGTAACCCGATGGCTTATAGCCTTTGTAAAAATCAATAATTGATAACACTTTTGAAACACCAATTTCAATCTTTGATGATGGGCTTGAACTTAATCATTTATCTAAGTCATAGCTCTGCAAATCCTGCACAGAGGTTAAACAACATATGCCCTGGCGACCTAACGTCAAAAGGCAGGGCGGGTAACAACCCAAACATAATATAGTCTTTATGCAATGATGGAAAGACTAGAATTAAGGCCATTCAAGGCTAAACATACTGGCGACTTAACGTTAAAAGCCAGGGCGGGTTATCACACTTCGCATATTCATACAACCAGGAAAACATAACTGTAGGATTGATTTATACTACTGGCTTACATCGCCATTCCAAGTGAAGGTAACAGTCCGATGATTTATAAGCGCATGATTCCAATGGAGCAATCCAAAATATACTGCCCACTTAATGTCCAAAGCCAGGGCGGGTTATCGAACCTCGCATATTCATCCAACAATTTAAATATATACCTGGAAAATTGGCTCAAATTGCCGGCTTACATCACCACATCCAATGAGGGTAACAATCCAATGATTTATAAGCGCATGATTCCAATGGCAAACTCCAAAATATACTGGCAATGTAACGTCCAAAGCCAGGGCAGGTAATCAAACCCAAAGATGCTCAATGATGAGTCATATAATCAAGGCTACGTGGCCTATGAAATTGGTTCATACTACCGGCTTCAATGCCATATGCAGTAAGGATAATATCCCAAAAACGTAGAGCGCATAACTCCAAGTGCACAATCAAAGTATACTGGCGACTTAACATCCAAAGCCAGATCGGTTTATCAAAACCCCAGATATGCCCAAATATGAGTCATATGGATTAAGGCTACATGGCCTGAATCGTTTTAAACCATATGTCAATATGGAACAAGGATATGAACCCAAACAATGTTCATAGAAAGTAACAAATCAGAAAAAACAAGGCTTTCATAGGTTGCCAAAACTCAATATCAAGTGCTATTCAAGGGCCGCATAGCCGCTGAGTTAGTCCTTTATTCAAACCTGTAAGCCAGGCCTCACATGACCAATCACCATTTTAACTTTGACAAGTTTAGGGTCTTTATAAGATTGACTGTCAAGAGTACGGCGGGTCATTCCAAGATTACCTGGGCGGAGTGGTAGGCATACAAAGGCAGGATAACCTAGATTTTTGGTGAATACACCCGGCGTCCAAGCCGATCAAAAGGGTAAACATGTAGCTATGTTCATTAAACAGGAAGCCCCCAAGTGATCTAGTAATAAGCCATCAAGGCAGGTTGCCTATGTTTGAACTGCACAGCTGTCGTGGTGGGTGCACGGCAGATGCCATGGGATGGCTAAAGAGAGGAGGAGGCTCGAGGGCACTGGTGGGCTCCAGAGGCGAGGTCGGCATGAGCAAGCATGGGACGCAAGACATACCTAGGTTCGGGGCTCTCCGGAGAGATAACACCCCTAGTCCTGCCGAGTGTGGTTTATATGTAACAGTACAAAGTTGATCCTAGAGCTGTATAGAGGGAGAAGGAGGTCTGACCAAGGATTAGCCTGCTCCCTCTCCTCGGGTGTTGCTCTTTGTGTGATCGATTGTGTGAATGAAGCGGGTTCTGCCCGTATGCGAGGGGGCTCCTGGGGGGTATTTTAGGTCAACCCCCCAGGGGTACAAGGGTAATATTACAAGGCCATAGGGCCGGGTTGTCAGTGTCCAGGAACCCGGTGCTGTGACCCACCGGGTACCAGGGCTCGCCGAGTTCTCCAGGCGCGGGCCCCGCGCACTTACGGGCACTGTGTGTCGTCTTGTCGATCGTCAGGGCATGGTCGGGTTGAGTCGGCTACAGTGGCGCTCCGTCAGGTTGCCGCTTGTGGGCGTCATTAGTCACGCTGGGACACTGTTGCCACGCTCGGCCTAGATAGTGGGTAGGCGTTGGGCATTGTAGCCATGCCGGCCCTAGTCAGCAGGTAGGTGGAGGGCACTGTTGCCTCATCCGACTGACTAGAGGCATGGGCGGGGTACTGTGGCGTTGATCATTAGTTGCAGAATTCCTCTCTCTTACAATCCATAAGACCCTTCGGAATGTGGTGTTCACGGAAAGTCACACTGAATTCTTCCCAAGTGGTAACCTGGTCGGCTGGGCGCATAGCCTCATAGTTTTCCCACCAAAAGCTAGCAGGGCCCTCAAGGCGATAAGCAGCGTAAGTGACTTTGTCAGCTTCGGCTATGCTTGCAGAACGTAGCTTATGGGTAATGCTGCGAAGCCAATCATCTGCATCGAGAGGCTCGATAGAATTATGGAAGGTTGGTGAGGTCAGCTTGACGAAATCATTGAGAGACACCAAGTCGTTCCTCTGGGAACATGCAGTATTCTGCTCGATGCGTTCTAACAACCGTTTGGTCTCGCGTTTATTCCTTTCTGCCTCCAACATGACTTCAGCCAAGGAAGGTGGATGGGGTAGATTCCCATCCCTAGCTCCACTGGCTTCACCCTACTCCTGAACAGCAGGGGTGCTTCGGGTGTTCACCATCCTAGGAAAACAAAACGACGGTTTAGACAAGGATGGCAAAACTCTAGCACGGGAATGCAGAATGTAATGGATGACACAGAATGCAGAGATGTTCATTTGTACGACATGGTAATACAGAAACTGCCATATATATACCATCGGTCATACACACCATACATAGTTTAGTACATGCCCAGGCTGAAGTACAACTATGGTGAAGGGACATTACATCTCATCAGAGGCATTCCAAGCTCCTATATATTATTTTTCTACGCCCCCCAGAATTCGGTACACACTAAGTCATATTCCACCAGACGCGCATGACTGTGGAAATACAACTATTACAATACTAGTGAAGCTACTACCAACTCAGACGTCTCCGTAGTAATCTTCATAGAGATTACCACCATGTCCTGGGAGCTGAATATGATCATCTGGGAACAGTCGGTCCTGTGGAGCTTGCGGTCCATAAGGACTTGGATGTGGCCTTGGTCCAACAAATGGTGGCAGATGGGGTCCACGGGGACGGGTGATGCCTCCTACATCACGCCAGTCCATGCGATCCGGCAGACCAGACCGACGGGGTACAAATCCCTCATGTCCATATACCAAGCCTGCACAGCTGGTGCAAACCGTGTCAGAGTGGCCCAGAGATCAGATCGACTGTTGAAAAGCTCCATTCACAAAGCATGATTCTAGCGGTCCTTATCCTCAAGCAACTCTGTGGTAGTGCGGAGTAGTGGATCCTCATGGGAGGAGTCAGTGCAGAGAGCCTGGTAGTAATCTTCTGCCCCAGGGAGTGATGCCGGCATATAGCGGAACTCAGTGTTCCGAAGCAAGGGAAGCCTAGCCCGCATAATAGTCATCATCGAGTAAGCAGCATCCTGCACGGACATCTTGATGGTAACCCCAAGTCCATATGAACAATGGAGGGGTTCAGTAGCTCCAGGATAGGAAGGGTATATCCTGACTGTGCAAAGGTATTGACTTTGATTGAAATCTCGATACTGCTCCTCAACGGTATACTCGGGATACCATCGATAGCCAGCCTCGGTCATCACGCGGACTAGCATGGCCGTGTGACTAGGTACATCGAGGCACCAAGTCAAACGAACCACTTGATTCTGGGTGCAGGTGGCCATCTGAAAGCACGAAATAACGTGAAGGCATTAGAATTTTCTAGGAGAAATCGGACAACATAACGGCTGTAATTTCTTAGAAAAAGATTTGAGACATTCACAACATTTGGCAAAGCCACTCAACAACATCATATCAAGGTTCTGGTTCAACTGACAACATACTAAAAGTAGTAGAAACTGAACTGAGGCCTGGAACCAACAATCCAAGATTCTACGGATTAGTAACACGTGAACCTGATAGAAAGATGAGATCCTAGTCCTTAACCCACATAGAAAGAGAAGAGGATGACTCAGATCAGAGGGCATAAGGTAAAGGAGTAAAAAGAGCCTCACATCCCTCCCACAATCAATTCCCTACATATAACTAAAGCATTTATAGACTCGACATCGACCAGTTTGTCTTAACAAACCTACAGGCAGTCCGGCTGTAATGCCAACGCTGTCAGGACCCCGATTCTAAGTCACACTGATCTAGCTTGTAACACCTCATATCACTTTGCGGCCTCACCCACGGTATTCCCACGGGTGTCGCCTTACCATGGCCCGGGACCGTTTGCGCCTTTTGGCTAACGTATATGATAGTGTCGCTAGCATCCATATGACAGAGAACCCGGGCCTACATGACTAGTCATGAACCCAAAGTGGCACTAACTTATGGGGACATGCATACATGAATAAACATCAAACATGGTTGTCGAGGACGGCACCCCACCGCAGACCGACATGGTCGAGCGGGAGGGGGCCGCTGGAGGTGGCGGTGATGCCGTCTTGGAGGAGGCGGCGCGGGCGGCGCCGGAGGGGTCACCCCGGGCGTCGGCGGACGGGGCACCGCTGGTGGTGGAGCCTCAAACCACTCCACCCATTGAGCCGGCGTCGGTGCCTGGGAAGGCGCTGGAGAAGGCGCCGGCTTCAGGGGGCGGCCAGAGGAGGGCACGCCCTAGCGATCAGGGCGGAGGACGCCGGGCTGCCGAGCCGCAGGTGTCACGGAGCGGGACCAGCGAGGTCCCTTTCGGACCTCTAACCCATGAGGAGGCGGCAATGGCCGCCATAACTCGTCGCCTGCGAGGGCGGACGGACCGGATCCACGTCTTCGCCCAGGCCGAGGTTGAGGCAACGCAGGATCTGGAGCGCGTCGTCTTCATGAGTTTTCGTCCGCGCACTATTTTTCTTTTTCCGTTCTTCTCCTCTTCGTGGGGGCATGTTAGCGCACCCACTGGGTGTAGCCCCCGAGATCTGGGCCAACTGCGTGGCAGTTGGGCCGAATCTTACCTTGCCGGCTTGTGCTGATTGTTTCTTCTTGTAGCAACTTGACACCTACCGGGTCAACGTCTTCAACCGGCTCCTTGAGACGCATCGGTGTGTCAAGGAGGTGCTCGCCGCCAAGGAGGAGGAGCTCCGTGTTACGATAGGTATTTCTTCTTCATGCTATTTTTTAGTGGGGGCGCACTAGCGCACCCACTGGGTGTAGCTCCCAAGATTCGGGCCAACTGTGTGGTAGTTGGGTCGAATCTTAATATAGTACTTTGTCGCTGAGTTTTTCTTCTGCAACCGAGGTGTTGTCTTGGAGGACCCGGCTGATTCGGGCCGGTTTTCGCTTTGACCGGCTTGTCGTGGACGTCGGCCGGCTTGGGGCCGAGGTGGAGGCGGCAAGGGTGGAGGCGACGGGAGCCCGGCAAGCGCTTGACGAGGACAGCTGGCTGCAGGAGCAGCTGGCGGGCGACAAGAGCCGGCTCGAGGCCAAGGTGGAGCGGCTCAAGGCGGAGGCCACCAAGGTCGTGGAGGCACAACAGACCCTTGCCGAGGCAGACCAGCAGCACAGCAAGCTGGCCGACGACAAGGGGCAGCTCCAGGCCTAGGTGGAGCGCCTAGAAGCGCTGGTGGCCACGGCGGAGGAGGCCCGGCAGGGGGAGACCCGGCTCCAGGAGGAGGCCATGAAGGTGGCCGGGGACAAGGACGCCGAGCTGAAGGCGACCCTTGCCAAGGTCGCCGACCTGGAGAAGGCGCTAGAGGAGCTCGACCGCACCATCGCCCGGGAGCGGCGTGGTACGTTGCTCGAAGCACAACACGTGGAAGAGTCCTTCTCAAGTAAGTGCTTTTCTTTGGTTTGGTTGTTCCTGCCGGGTTGGGACTCCGGCCTCCCTTCCTTAGTAGTTTTCTTCTGACTTGCTTTTCTTCTTGACAGGGACCTTCCTGGAGATGCTCCCACTAGCAGAGGAGGTCGTCCGCTTTCAGCGAGACCCGCAGGGAGTCGTGGGCTCCGGGGCCGACCCGAATGTGGCTTGGACCTTCCCGGAGATCATGACCGCTGCCCAGACCCACCTGCAGGTCCCGAGTGACCAGATGGGGTGGCTTTCTCAGGCCGGCGCGGCGATGACAGCGGCCCTCTGGCTAGGTTCCATTGCACCGGGCAGCTTCACGCGGCTGGTGCGTTGGTTGGAGGCGGGCCCGGACCGTCTTCACGAGTGGCGGGTCTCCGCCGCTCGTGCCGACGCCGAGACGGCGCTTCGGTTCGTGTTGTCGTGGCATCCGGACTTGGCGCTGGATGCGTTGATGGGCCAGCGAGCCGGCTCGGAGAGCCAGCTGCAAGCGGAGGCTGGCCGAATCGCCGCCCAGGCCAGCTATATCGCCGTATTCGCCTTGCATGATGAGTTCCAGCAGGAGCGGGCGGAGGATGGCAGCGTTGTGCCTGGTGAGGACTACGGGCCTTGGGCCTGTTTAAATTTATGTTGTATGAGATGCGTGAATGTTTGCGCCTTTACTTGTTGTTTTTTGGAGCTGTTTTCTTGCAACTTCCTCCCTTTGGGTTTCACCCCCGCGAGTCTGACGGCTAGGGCTCTGGTCCGTGACAAGGGGTTCGGCCTTTGAGAGGGATGCGCAGTACTTGGGCTTTTGAAACGTTTGGCGTGAGCGAAACACCCACTGGGCCGACTGGCGGCAATCCGGCGGGCCGGGTTGGCGAGCAGCCGGTCGTGTGGTAGCTTAAAGTGATGCGGCCGGGTCGAGCGATCCGGTGACATGCAAAAACTTCGTGGATGCCTTCACCTTCACTTCGTTTTTAGGGCCTTTTTCTTGTAACTCTCCCTCTTTGGGCCTCCCCTCCCCATGAGTCTGATGGCCAAGGCTTTGGTCCGTGACAAGGGGTTCGGTTTTTGAAAGGAACGTTCAATAGTCAGTCTTTCAAAACGTTGAGCAGGACCGAAACACCCACTGGTCCAGCTGGCGGCCATCAGGCGGGCCGGGTTGGTAGCAGCCGGTCGTGCGGTAAATTAGGTCCGCGGGACCGAGTTGGGCGACCCGGCGGGTTTTGACTTAGTGTTCATGGCGCGCTGTTGCTTTTGTTCTCATGCGCTTGCCAGCCCACAATCGAAGCCGGATCAACAGCTTAGGGCGAAGCGAGAAGCTATGGCGATCCAACGCGTTTGAGAACCGCTAAGAAAAAACGGCGAGTGGCCAAGCCGGCCAGCCCTCGGGTCGAGCGAATCGACCCGGCGGCTGGGTTCGGCTTAAATTTTTAAAGTGATGCACGAATGTAGAGACACGATAGCCTGGTCGCAAAAGGGGCAGCCCCCGAGCGTCGTTCGGGGACCCCAATATTTTGAGATGATTACAAAAGACGGTGGTACATACGTGTTTACAGCTAACTGTAAAACGGGCGGAGCAGCTCTACGTTCCATGGCCGGGTTGTTTCGTCGTCGGCTATGTCTCTCTTGTGCTTGTTCGACTTTGCGGGCGTCGATGAGGTAGTAGGCATTGCGATTGCATAGGGCCTTGCTGATGATGAAGGGGCCCTCCTGTGGGGAGGACAGCTTGTGCTGGCCCGTCTGCTGCTGGACGAGTCGGAGGATGAGGTGTCCCTCTCAGAAGGCGAGGGGCTTGATCTTCTTGCTGTGGTAGTGCCTCAGTCGTTGCTGGTAGATGGCTGAGCGAGTGAGCGCTAGGAGACACGCTTCTTCGAGCAAGTCGACGCCGTCTTCGCGCGCTTCTTTTGCTTCGGCTTCTGTGTACATCGTGACGCGCGGTGAGTCGAACTCGACGTTGGTTGGGATGACGGCTTCTTCGCCGTAGACGAAGAAGAACGGGGTGAACCCGGTCGACCGGTTAGGCGTGGTGTGGAGACTCTAGAGAACAGCCGGCAACTCGTCGAGCCAGCTGCCAGGGGAACAGACAAGTGGCTCGACGAGCCGCTGCTTTATGCTGGATAGGATGAGGCCGTTGGCCCGCTCGACCTGGCCGTTGGACTGCTGATGAGCAACGGAGGCCAGGTCGAGGCGGATGCCGGAGACGGAGCAGTATTACGCGAGCGTGCCCTTGGCGAAGTTGGTACCATTGTCTGTGATGATGTTGTTCGGCATGCCGTAGCATACCGCGATATCTTTGACAAATCGAACGGTCGTTGGACCGTCCACCTTCTTGATCGGCCTTGCCTCAATCCACTTGGTGAATTTGTCCACCGCCGCCAGCAAGTGCGTCATGCCGCCTCGAGCAGTCTTGAAAGGTCCCACCATGTCGAGTCCCCAGACCACGAAGGGCGAGGCGATCGGTATGGTCCGGAGTGCCGACGCCGACTGGTGGCTACGCTTGCTGAATCGTTGGCATCCCTCGCACTTGAGGACAAGCGACTCGGCATCTTCGAGGGTCGTGGGCCAGTAGAAACCATGGCGGAAAGCCTTGGCCACCAAGGATCGCGAGGCGGCATGGTGCCCGCACTCACCCTGGTGTATGTCGAGGAGGATCTCAATGCCCTTGTCCTGGTCGACGCAGCGCTAGAACACGCCAGTGGAGCTGCGCTTGATGAGCTCGTTGTTGATGATGTTGTAGGCGGACGCTCGGCGCTGTACTTGCCGAGTTTCGGTCTTGTCTATGGGGAGGACCCCATTCTCCAGGAACTCCAAAATGGGCAGGGCCCAGGATGGTGCCGCGACATCGCTGAGGACGGCCATGACGACGGGTTCCAGGGGGTAGCCCTCGAGCCGGGTTCAGAGGCCCCAGGGCCGGGTTGGGGTGTGGTCAGGTTGGCTGGAGCAGTCACCAGGCCGGGTTGCACTACAAAAAAAATACACTTCTGTGATGATACGTGTTTGTCACAGTAGGTCGCTTTTTTGTCATGCATGTACATCCATGACAAATTTATGACAGAATCAAGATAGTCATACATGTGCTGTCATAGAAGTGTTCCATGACATTACCAAAATTATCATCAAGGAAGTGTCCACTTCCATGACGATAAATCGTGCGTCACAGAAGTGCTTTCGTCAAGGGTGACCGACACGTGGCATCCATCGTAACGGAACGCCATTAAGCTATCGGGTCAGGTTTTGGAGCCGATAACCCGTTAACAGCCCCGACCAATAGGGATTTTCCACGTGTAAAATCATCATTGGCTAGAGGAAACACGTGTCGGCTCATCGTCGGGACAGATGTCATCCACTCACTGGACAGAATGCGCCTATGATACGTCGACACGTGGCACGGCCCAACAAGTTTAAATGGGCTGTCCCACCTAAAGGCCCACAAGATTTTGCGGACCATAATGGGACGGCCCAGCTAAAGGCCCACGAGATTTTGCGGACCATAATGGGCTGGCCCAGCTAAAGGCCCACAAGATTTCGCGGGCCATAATGGGCCGGCCCAGGTAAAGGCCCACAAGATTTTCGTGTGCCATAACAGGCCGGCCCAGGTAAAGGCCCACAAAATTCTTGCGGATCATAATGGGCCGGCCTAGATAAAGGCCCACGAGATTTTGCCGACATTAATGGGCCGACCCAGCTGTAGGCCCACAAGATTTTGTGGACTCTAGTAGGCCGACCCGTTAACTGGCTGCCATGTTTTGGGCCAAATTTCGGCCCATATTTGATCTGGTCTATTAATGGACTGCCACGCTCCGGGCCTAATAGTGGCCCATATGAGATCCGGCCCGTTAAAAGCCTACCACGTTCTGAGCCAAATTACGGCCCAGATCAGGTACGGCCCTTTAAGAGGTTTTGGGCCTAATTATGGCCCATATCGGATTCGGCCCGTCAACTGGACACTATGCTTTTGGGCCCACTTGCTAAAGGCCCACTTAGTAATTCGGCCTGATAATAGTTTTGGCATGTTAAGGGCCCGTTTAACATTTCGTCCCTATATTAATTTCAGCCTGTTAAAAGCCCGTCATATAGTTGGGCCTAACTACGGCCCGGTTTGCATCCAGCCTGCTCGTAGCCGATATCTGATTGGGCCAAACAAGGACCGAGACAATTTTTTGGCCTATTAAAAGCCCGTGATTTGATTCGCACAATCATGGGTCGGGGTTCATTTCGGGCTGCTGCCGGCCCGTGAGCTGATCGGCATGTTTCAGGCCCAACCTACATCGTGATTGCATGATGGCCCGATTATGTACCGTAATTTTACGGTTTCGCCGGTTTACTGCGAAGACAGGATATATATACAGTAAAATAACTGCAGCATCGTGAATAAGAAAAAACCTATAGTATACAATAAAGAAATTATGGCATATTACATCCATTGGGCATCAAAGTTTGCCACTATGATAATAAAGCACAAGTAGACAGCAAATTACATACACTGGGCATCAAAGATCGCCACCAGTGCAAATAAACACGCCGACAAAATAATATACAAAACCGACAGCACTTCAATAGAGTTCAAGAAAGGTTAGCCCTGCTGGGGAGCTGCAGCGCAAGCAGCTAAGCAAGATGATGAGACTGCGCTGGTTCAACACTTATATCTTCCTCACTCTAAAAGATAAACAAGCAGACATATGACAAGTTTTGCACATAAAAGTATCAGTGCTGACAATTCATCACATTTCTTACTAACGAATAAAGTGACACAGTTTAAATTTGCATTAACACAATATGGTATTGTTCAGGTCAAGACATGGCAGGAAATGACATTGTGAAGGAGTTGGCAGCTTCACGACACCACTGGGTTACAGATCAAGAACTCATAAGTATCAATGGTTAGTGTGCTGTCAATTTATACCATTTCAGATTGGCAAATAAAGAGACGGTTTAAATAATAGTAGAGTGATATGACATTGTTCATAGTTAAGACATTGCAGAATATGACATTGTGCTGTGGTGGGTAGGTTCACCACACCACTGGATTACGGATGAAGAACAGAAGCATACATGCAGCTAAAAAGAAGATCACTTGCTCTGTATAGTTTAATTTACATGGTATGAAGAAGGAAGTTGGTTGTACAACTAAAAACTTAAATTGAGAAAGGAGAAACTTTTGTTTATGAACTACATAATAAACTTTAAACAAGCAATTTGATGCAAACACCAAAAATAAACAGCTGTTGCAGTCATGCCTAACCAAATATATACAACAAAGTTTGAAGGCTTGAGATGGACAAACTTACATTATTGGTGAAGACAGGCTCTATAAAGGCCTTGTCCATGCTGATGGGGGGGCAATTCAAGAAGTTTACCACGGAATCTTCTTCAAAAGCATTGCCTTTATTCTACATTTTGTTAAGTGTAAATATAGATGTGATAATATACAAAAATGGAGAATATTTAAGATAAGATGAAGAGTGATGCTACATAACCAAGTAGCTATAAATGTAAGTGCAGCGATACAGGCAAAAGGTACAGCCAAGAGCAATGCACAGCTAAACTTCTTCAGTACCAACCTTATGGTAAGAGTAAATATAGATCTGATGTGTAGAAAATGGAGGGCAATGGAAAATAAGCTGCAGAGTGATGGTACATGAACAACTACCTGTCATTATAAGTACACTGATAAAGGACATCATGTACTTACAAGAACAATGCAGAGCTAAAAAACATTGGCATTGAATATATTCTACACTAATGTAACCATTCATACAGATCAGATAATTTGGAGCGAACAATTGATAAGCAAGCTATCATGCATACTGCTGTCACATAATGAACCAGGTATGTATGCAAGTACAGTGATATAGGACAACAGGTACTAACAAGAGCAAAGAAGCGGGCAGCATATTTGCGGGCAGCATATTTGCGATATCTTGTCGTTCTTGTCAAACCGGAATTCTTCTTCGAGCAAATTTCCTGCAAAAAAGATCCGTAAGGCACATGCGGAAAAGTAGAAGTTCAAATTGTCATGTGATTTCATAGACAGTACCTCATCCTGGGAATGAGACTAGTGCATAAAAAGGTTTTTCCATTCAATGTCTTCTAAATTTAGCACAAGAGACTTCACCGGAAATTCGTTTATGGACTTGCCATCAAAGTGTGATTTCCTCAGGTAACACTGATACTGCTACAATGCTTCCTTGAAAAGCATAAGCAAGCTTTGCTCGTCATGACTATCCAGATTGACCCTCGCCTAGTTACAACAATGTAATGTAAATCATTCATGTGTTCAATCAACAGAAAACAGGAAAATAATAACCATGAATAATAGCACTTACACGTAAGTTGGACAGGAATATGTGAAAATGGTGTTTGTCTTCACAATAACCTTCCCATGATGGGAATATATGCACGTAGTCCCTAACAACATTGAAAGCATTGTCTTTTAAACTAGGAATAAATGGAATGGGGTTCCAATCTGCAGGAATTGGCCGTCTCTGAAGTTGGGATAGGTCTTCGGCCAGTGGACTTGCTGTACTTTTTGCTGGAGTGGGATTTTTCTATAGTACAGCTAGTGCTATGGCAAATGAAATCGGTATACCTTTTGCTGGAGTGCAGGTCCTGTGTGGTGGGGCTAGTGGTGTGGCCAGTGAAGTATGGGTACAGTCTGCTGGAGTCGGTCCTACGTTTTGTGTCACTGGTTGTACATCCAATATAAGTGGGGTGATGTCTGATTTCTCCGGCACCATCACGTTTTTCAAGGACTTTGCTGGTGCTCCTTCAGGTTCAGCAATCACCCTCTTCCTTTTTGATGTCTAATGCACAAGAACAACATTTGAGTGGAAAAACATGGTATGATGATAGATGGAATATGTATTGATAATGGATGGGCATGGCATCTCGACATATATGATGAGTAAACTAAGCAGATGGCGGTGCAACAAAGTAGAAGAAATGCAAGACAACATATGCAAGATACCCGCAATCAATAAAACATTGCCAAATTAGAACAGGCACCTTGATGGGTGAACATGACAGGCCATCTGCCTTTCACTCCTCGAGGTTAGAATAGTCATTAGGATGATATTCTGAACAAGAATCAACAGGTGGGGAGCGTATGAGTTTCATTGCATCCAGAATGGCATTCAATGCCTTGGTGCCAATTTTGTAAGTCATTGCAGTGTTTAGCTTCAAGAGTGGACTGCTGCTAGTGCGACACAAAGCAGCTACACAGATCATAGTGTAGATATAATGGGAAAACCTTAAGCATCAGAGTAAAACCAGCAAAGTGGAACTTGCTGGAATATATGTGCTAGTATTGTCGGTACGGCTAGAAAGGCTTCGGATACCAGCTCTCTTCAAGTGAAGGTGCGGTACTGTTAATATCAATGTAACTCTCAAAGGCTACACAGCTCCCTGCATTTCCTTGCTATTCTTATAGGATTCAAGTGGGCAGGCCACTACAAATCCTATTCCTATGTTTACAAGATCCTACGAATCAAAGAGGCTCAAAGTGTCCATCACAACCGACCGTATAGACCTCTACACTGCAAATGTCCCTGCTCATCTTCAGTACAAGGAACATACTATACTACTATCATACTCCCTCCGTTCCAAAATATAAGTCTTGGTAGAGATTTCCACTATGGATCACATACAGATGTATCCAGGTACATTTTAGAGTGTAGATTCACTCATTTTGCTCCATATGTAGTCCATGGTGGAATCTATACAAAGACTTGTATTTAGGAACAGAGAGAGTACATATTAAAGAAGAACGGAATAGGAACATGGTAAAGAAGAGCAAGCAGATTTTGGATAATAAAATGTTGGTTGCGCAGTGCCCACACATGATGAACCAGAGCGCATTAAGAATGCAACTCCTAGCTGTCTCTCGACCATTTCAGGCGGTTGGATGAAGATCCTACGTCTCCTAACCCTTCTTCTTCCTCGTCTCTGATTCTTCCCATACAGAACACCGCATGGGCCGCCGGCCGGACCATCGGCCCCCACCGCCTGTGTTCCTCCGCCACCCCCACCCCCACCCCCACCCCAACCACCACCCGCATCGAGTTTTCTTCGTTCGGCGAGGCCCCACAACCACCCGAGCCCCTTCGATCGCACCGGCGAACTCCGGTGAGCTCTGAAAAATCGACTGACCCAATTTTGAAATTTAGTCTACTGTGATTTAACTAGTGTGGAATATAAAAGGGGAAAACCATAAGCATTGCGAGTATGGTGTTGAGCGTGCCATGGCGGATCTGAAGGTGCAAACCGGACAAAGGCAACTTCACAACAAAGACAATAAATCAGAGTAAAGCAGTGGCGATCTATTTTCTTGCTGCAATAAATAAGTTGAGCAGATACGAAAGAGTACCGCCTCTGGTGCGGCGCCGTGTAGGCATCTGCTGAGAATTTTACGGTGCTGCGATAGCGATGGCTGTCGGCGGCGTGGAAGCAGATCTAGGAGGGTAGACGGTGGCGGCGGGGCGCAGTGGACGAGACGGTCGTAGGAGCGGCGCCGACAAGGTGGACGACGGCGGGGATGAAGTGAGAGGACGGGATGCAAGGATCCTGGTCCGAAGCCGTGGATGAGAGAGGTCGATCTCTTGTAATGGACGGTGGCGTCGGGGTATCAGCTCCGGCATGGTGGAGGAGGATGGCGGTGGATGGGGTGGCGGACGGAGGAGGGTGGGGTGGAGAGGGTGTTTTGGCGCCCACGGAGTACGAATGCGGAAAAGGGAGGTAGAGAGGAAGGGGAACCATGTATTCAGGGCGCGCTTGTCTCAAATGCGAGGAAATTTACAAACTTAGCCCCAGTTTCAAATTTCTACTACATCACAGCAACACTAGTCGGTCGGGGATAGGACAGTAATCTCGCATACACCGAATATTTGTCGACGAGAGTTTGTTTTTGGCGCCCACCGTGTATGAATATGAATCGGGGAGGGAGTCGATTTCGGTCAAGGACACACCGTGTTTTGGCGCCCACCGTGTATGAATCCAGTTGAGAGGCGGTTACGTCACGTTTGGGTGAAATTACAAACCTACCCCTATTGAAACCTATAGAAATCCAACATATAGGATTTGCGTGGCAGGGATAGGCAGCAGTGATTTCCATCTCATAGATTTTGGTTCCGGGCGGTTACTCCGACTTTCCCCGCTTCGTTCAAATTTTGCAGAGTGCACGTTTACCGTGCCAACTCAATTCGAATCTCGTTTGTATTCTATTTTTTTCAGGCGGGATCCATTTTCAATTGGAATTACATTCTATATACGTCATTTTTTATATATACTTTCAAAAGCACAACACCATTTATACATAAATATGGTTTACAAATGGCATGATCTCAGATTCATAAGGTTGTATCCATCAATTTGGATTTTCAAATATTTGAAACCACTTTATGTTGAAATCCAATGTATGCATTCCTCGCTAACTGTCTCCAATTAATGTGTGTTTCATGCAGGTTTTTTTTTAATTCTCAAACATGTATAATGTGTTTCACACACGCAACATATAGTGTAATCCCGTTTAGACATTAATTGCATATAAACCATGCATTGTTTGTAATTGAAGAATCTATGAATCACCAATATTGATAAACTATATAACATTACACGTGTGCCCAAATTCAAATGAATATGCATGTTTGATACACCAATTTGCGTTATGATATTATTGATGTCGTGATCTCCAGTTTAAATATTTGAATCCCCTTTAATCCAGATATTCGTCTCATATAGCTATCACTCATGCTTATATAGGACTATCTCTTTGGACCTATACGCGTTCATCGTCTCTCAGGTATCTCTCGTGCTACCTGTATGTCGACAATGATCTTTTATCTTCGTAACACACTGACGGTACTCTCTCCCTCGACCTTCATCACTCTATCTCTCTCTAAGTATATCTCGCTCCCTGCTATGTGTCTCTAACTATGATTCTCCATGTGGAATCTCTTTCTCTCACACAAACACAAAACTTTGTCTCCCAGGGTCTCATTTCTCTCTACTATTCCCATGTGTGCCACACGCACACCCCTCATATAGAGATGTCTTTCGCTCCTTAGATATGAGAACCTACGACTCTTCCTCATCAATATCTCTTTCTCACACACAAACACAAACTCTGTCTCCCAGGGTCTCATGTTTCTCCATTGTTCTCTTGTATGTCGCTCACACACACCCTCTCTCACTAGAGATATCTTGCGTTCCCTCGTATGTCTCTCTAGCTATCACTCTCGTTGTGAAATATCTTTCTCTCTCGCAGACACAAAACTCCGTCTCTCTGGATCTCATTTCTATCTGATATCTGTTTGTATGTGACTCACACGCACCCTCTCTCTATCTCTCTCACACCCACACACATAACCCAGCCTTCTGATCCACTCGACTCCTATCTCTAACGCACACTAGCTAGCATCTTTATCTTTCTATTTATCTGTTTCTCCATCAACCTTCTTTATCGCCCTCACTCTTGATTCCTATCACACACACTACATATGTTTCTCTCTACATGTAGTCAAGTGCCCTCTCACACACATATATAACTTCACCCTTTGAACCACCCGACAGTCATCTCCAACACCCAAACTAGCGGATGTCCCTCTAGCTAGCATCTCCATCTCTGTATCTATCTGTAGTTTCTCCGTCAACATTTCTTTCTCGCACGGAGTCTTGCTTCCTATCACCCACACTATATATGTCTCTCCATACATATGCATTTATAGGTTGGTCTCTTTTGCACAATGGTTGCGCCTCACTCTCTCTGGTCGCCATAGATGCATGCTCCAGCCCACGCCACTATCTCTTAAAGACAAAAACACAAGCTCACTTGTCGGGACTTCTTCCATGCATTCTCACATGCATGCATATTGTCATACCAATCCGTCTCTCCCATGTCGTTGATCTTATGACTTATGTCTTCTTTCTTTTATCTCGATCATGCGCACGCACACACACACATCCCACGTATACATGTATACCTCTCACACATGCACGTTCAAGGTCTCTATGTCTCCATACGTAATTAATTACCCTCAATCCTAATGCCACATCGAATCGTTCTCCTCTTTTGTGCACATAACTTCCGCCTAGATGGGTAAAACACACACTCACACTTAACAATCTCCTTCTAGCTACCCCCCCGCCTCTCACTCTTCCCCTATATCCCTGAAACCAATAAGACCATCCCTTAGTTTAATTCCCGCCTACATGCACCATCGATATATAGTAGTCTTCCTGGGTGTCTCTCGAACAAACACGTTCTCCCGAAGTCGACTCCTCTCATGCATATAGGTCCTAATGTGTTTTTCGAGGCTAACTTTGACCAAACGTTAGAGAAATAATATATGACATGCAACTTACACAAAGCATACCTTCAATTTTGTATGTCAAAGGAGCTTCCAATAATATAATTTGCATAGTATACATCTCATGTGCTATTAATCTTGTCAATAGTCCAAGGCTGTCTTGAAAAACACATTAGGCCCTTTATAGATGGAAGGAGGGAGTAGGTCCCATGCAAAAAATGAGAATAAAATTCAAACATCTGAGCATCGCGGCTCGGTCGATAACATTGAGAAACTTGGTTTTAAAATCATGAAACCTGGCATGGTGTCATGTCATGGTAGTACCATGTCGTGGTAAAAATAATTGGCCGAATAGGAACAAATTTTGGTATAAGCATCTTGCAAATCGGAGCTTCTCACAAGAAGGCTCGTGGTTCTGGGAGGGAACGTGTCACCTTTGTGTGCATAATTCAAATTTGAAATACAAGCACATGTTCTAGTGCACCAAAGTTGGTTGAAAAATCACATGTGTGTCCTCGGGTAAATTTCTAGGTTCCATGCAAGAAATGGGAATGAAATTCAAAATTTTGGGTGTTGTGGATGGGTTGGAAACATTGAGAAACTTAGTTTTTTAATTCCTGTAAATCCAAAACACGCATGAAAATAATGAAACTTGGCTTGGTGCCATGACATGGCACCAACATGCTGTGGTAAATTTGCAGTCCAATTTGCTAAGGCGCACACATTAACAATCAACAAAGTCATTTTGGAAGA
Organism: Triticum urartu; assembly: GCF_003073215.2. Classification (NCBI taxonomy): domain Eukaryota; kingdom Viridiplantae; phylum Streptophyta; class Magnoliopsida; order Poales; family Poaceae; genus Triticum; species Triticum urartu. The sequence continues at coordinate 304,991,622 of NC_053028.1, forward strand.
AGTGTTGTCACATTACAATCGAAAACACAAGTATTATTGAAATCGTGGGTGTTCTACTTACTAGTACCATTCATGTGCCGCCACGCGTCCCCTTTTTTATTAGCTAGGAGGCGACGTGCAGGGTAGCTATTTGAGTACGAGAGGCATGCGATCAGACCCCTGCGCGTGCTTATCGGGAGGAGAGCCCTTTGACCTCCATCTGCCGTCCACCTCTCTCCCAAGGTCTCCATTAATGGCGCCCGAGACTCTGTTTAATGGCGTGGCTATGTCTCACTCGACTGACATTTAAGAGAGAAAAAACAAAATCTGAAAGCACGGATCTTGATGTAAGATCCGACGGACCTATATAGCATCTACTGCGACTTACAGCAAGACTGATGAATATATAAGGACGATTAAATTTTTTTTATCAAAGAAGGGCTTGCCCCTTCCGATTTTCATTACTGAAAACCACCACAATTCACAAGAAGTTCAGCACAACTCTAGCCTAACACGAAGGACTAAAAGCTACCAGATTGAAATCACAACATCCCAAGAGGCCAACAAAGGCCAAACATACACGCTAGAACCCAACATTTCACAACCGACGACACATTCCACATCCTAAACCGATTATTACATCAAAAGAAACCAGGAAACTAGTCTCTGCGGCAAGTGGCAATGAGCTATTTCGTGTCCTCAAGACGCTGCTTGAGAACATCCACGGATTCCTCCACCAGCCTTTGGCACTCGTTGCGGAGCATGTCATTCTCGTCCATAAGTTTCTTCAACAAGGCACTAGTCTCCTCCTGCAGGTCTGCTCTTCGGACGATCTTCTCCCTCAGCAGGTCACGCTCGGCCCGGAGCCTCTCATTACCCTCCCCTAGTTGCCGGATGTCACCGGTAGCCTGTTCAAACGAGGCTATCATGTCGTCCTGCAACCTCGCCGAGCGGGAGATCTGATCCGTCTTGCTATGGACGATTGCATGCATGCGCCTGTAACAGTCGTCGCGTGCCCGCGAGAAATTTTCCCAGGCCGCTGCGGCGCGGCGGGACATCTCTACTGCATTCGTGGCGCGGCGAGACATCTCTGCTGCTTCCGCGGCGCGGCCGGACCAGTCTGCTACATCGACGGTGCGGCGGGACCTCCGTGCTGCTTCAGCGGCATGGCGGGACCTCTGTGCTGCTACTTCTGCGCGGCGGGACATGTCGGCTGCTCTCGCAGCGAGGCGGGACATCTCTCGTGCTTTCGCTTCCATGCTCGCCTCTCCCTGGTGGCAATCTCTCGACCCAGAACTCACGCTGGCCATGGCAGACGCAAGGGAAGGATGCTGAATGACTTGTTTGTTTTTGTGGATGAGGAGTTGAGGAGGAATGTGAAGTCATCTTGGCACACTAGTATTTATAACCGAGTACTAATACACTCCTAAGTGGGAAACCGTTTAGGTTGTGATCGGTGTGAACTGGTTTGCAATTCAATATAGCGTGGAGTAATTTGGAATGTGACGAGACGCAAGCTCAAAATTTATTGACGGTTCTAGTTTCGAAGTGCGGCACTATTCCTGGATGGAGTACTTCTTTTTCTACTCCCTCCTTTCCGGTTTTATAGGGCTTATCTCAAAATTTTAGTTTTTCCATTTTATAAGGCTCAATTTGGTTGTCCCCAACACATGTTCAGATGCCAAGGTGCATTAAATCATTGCATGCAAGTATTAAGAGAAAATTGACCAATGCATGTACTTTATGCATGCATGCATTGCAATTAATGCATTAAACCTATCTCTAGGGACTTCCCGCACGCACCATCGTGCCACCCACAAAAACTTGTACTCTGAGTTTAGTAGTACGTTATACAGGAAGAGAAGAGGTGCACGCACGCACTCGTCCTCTCACACTCGCGTCTATTTTTTCTCGAAAAGGAGGATGATGACCCCCGGCCTCTGCATCTGGGAGTCACACACGCAAATTATTGAAATATATCGAGTGCAGTGCTTTGATGTGTCGCGTCAACTCCTACATCAACGAGAAGTTTGATTATCCTCTCCCTCGCGGACTTAACTGCACATGCCTTTGGCAGTATGACAGGTTGGCCACACACCTGTAGGGCCCACCTGTTATACACGCAAAGGCAGGAGCGTCCCTCCCTTGCCCATGAGCGTGGTGGCTGGCAAGACTAGGAGAAGCTTTCGCTACACGCTCTCCCTCCCGCACGCGGTGGACATGCAGCAGTTCAATCGGTGTCAGATGGCCAGAAGCGTACAGTAGTACTCCTCCAGTGCAGTAGTATTCCATCATTGTTCGAGTTCCCGAAGAGGCGAAGAGCCAAGCGCAGCCCGGACGCTCGTGTGGCAGTTTCATGTGTATAGTAGTCTAGGATAGCGTGTACCGTGCCTATAAGCTTAAAATCGTTGGGGTAGGCTCCATGCTATGTGGCCGTCTCGAAGTTTTTTAAAAGAAATAAAATAGTCTTCTGGCCCTACCCGAAAACTGCCACGCGTACTGCCCGGGAAAAGCCCCGCCCTCAACTTTTAACTACGCGAAAATAGTTCGAGCTTGTTCGTTCTATATAAATACAGTACTTAATGTATGTTTATTCACCCGTGGGGTTGTTCAATGAATGGAGGGGCGGGGAGCACAAGTGAACAATAATGTAGTACTACTATTAGTAAGTAGGAGTCGTACAGTAGTCACCTTAAATAGAGAGTTTCTTTTCTTTAATGCAACGTACACAAATTGAAACGCTTGTTGTGGAGAGAGAAAATATAATCACTCCACTATATATGGACACAGGGGCCTGAGCGCTTGCGTTACTAGGGTTGCTCTCTTCATTCTCTCATCCTCTCCAGATATAAACAAGACAGCGGTAGCGACATTTTCTCTCTGCTCACCAGTGGTCACAGATCCGGTCGGATCCCTTCGGCCGGTGTGTGTAGAGGACTAAAAGGTGCATCGTTCACGCGGTCATCGCCGCCGAGGGAGGAAACCCACAACTGCTGGAGGGGCCCGATCCTCTGCCCGTGCCGTTCTCTCCGACACATGGCCGGCTCGGGAGGTCCTCCGACCCTTCTTCCTCCCTGCCGTATTGTCCGCAGATCCGACCCGCCACCGCCGACATCCCGGCAACCCTCAGGTATAAGTTCTTCGAAAGCGGCCTTTCTCTAATGCCCCAGCTCCCCACGTGTCTGCATGTGCATCTTTTTCTACTCCCATCAGCTCTTCCAAAGCCACCTAAATTTTTGGTATTATTAGAGGTAAAGCTACTTCATGCATTCGAATCTAGGGCTTTGTTCAAACAACGAAGAAAGGGGGTAAAGTTGTAGCATGAATCTAGGACTTGATTCAAAGAGGAAATAATATGGTGAAAGTAGTAGAGACCAGATACCCAACCTGAGGAAATAATCTAGTACAAACTGCGTTTTCCCATTATTTCCCTTTTCAACCAATAATAGATATGTTCCTGGGAAAATAACCGGTCTCTTGGTTGAAAAGGGAAATAATGGGAAAACGCAGTACAAACTGGATAGGGAACATATCTATTATTGGTTGAAAAAAGGATAGAAAGTGGCGGTTGGTGGACAAGTCAACAGAGTATGTCCAGGATTAGATTTGCTGCCATCACATGATAAAAGGTCTCCAGGATTAGATTTGCTGCCCTCACATAGTAAAAGGTCTCAGGATTAGATTTGCTGCCCTCACATAGTAAAAGGTCTCCAAGATTAGATTTGCTACCCTCACATAGTACAATGGCACTCCTCCTGTTTTCCCCGGTATGATAAGTAAGTTGCTCCTTTACGCTGCTGAGTGTCCTGGTGTCCCCACGGTCCCATGCCCTTAAACCAACTCTTTAGCTGCTGTTGATTTACTGTGTCTGGTAAACAAGCAATGCCACCATTAAAGTAATCCCATATTTGAGGAATCTCATTGTTGATCGTAATGCTTCTTGTAACATGAAGCATCGCTGACGTTTTAAAATTTCTATTGTCCTTGCGTGATTTCCATGAACATAATTAAGATGCTTCTTTTTATTTTGTATATGTTTCGTATATTCCTATTGACCTACAACTGTTTACTTTCTATCTTTTTGTGCAGATAGGGATATCCATTTCACCTTGTTGCTATTGTGACCTTTTGGTGAAATGCAGAAAACACTTTTTTTGGAATGAGTGTCTTGTGCAGTTCAACTAAAATATCACGTGGGCAACATCTCTCAATTTTGGTGGAACTGCACAAAATGGTGACTGGAGTTTCCAAAATCTCCGTCAAGTTCTGCTGGTAATCTCGTGCAACATTTTATTATCCTTTGCAAGATGGAGTCATCACTGTCACCACAATGGCACTTTATTTTAGTGGAACTGCACAAAAGGATAAGAAAATTATAGTTGCACCTTACATGAGCCGGACAGCCAACCTTAATGTTCCTCAATTTTAGTGCAACTACTAAAGAAGAACCTGCCAGCTCACAAGAGCAAGTACTTCTTGCTAGCTGAATGATGCAATATTTGCTTCATTTTAGGTGAACTGCAGAAAAAGGCGCATGAATTGAATCATGGAACTCCAGGCAGACCTCATCCAAGTAGAGCTGGAGGTTGAGTTCAAGGAGGCCGCTATTAAAGCGAAATCATGCTCTCCTGTCTCCTTGTTTGTGCTGTGCAAACATGCTGTGCAAACAGGAATACTCAACTACAGATGTATGACATGGCTAGCCAAGATGGATTTAATCCCGATATTCACTTTCTCAAAAGGTTCTAATGGGTTGGTTCTGAATCTTGCAAGCTGGGAATCAGTGAGATGTGTAGGCATCTTTGTTGTACTTATTATTTGGATCTTATTTGTTGGTTCTGAATCTTGCAAGCTAGGAATCAATGAGATGTGTAGGCATCTTTGTTGTACTTATTATTTGGATCTTATTTATTGGTTCTGAATCTTGCAAGCTGGGAAACACGGCATGATGATGCAGAGGACAACAACCATAACAAACAGTTCAAACTCGGTAGTATTATCTTTTGTGGAAGTGTGACAAATGTGATGATCGTGTGCGTCCTGAGAATAATAATTCTAATTGTTGTGCATGTTGATCCTGTGGCACTGATAGAACGAGTGAATGCATTGCTTGTTTTAAGTACAAATTTCTATTAAAGCTAATTAAATTTAAGTAAAGTGACCACTAACTCCTGTTATTACAGTACCAATACAGACCCGCTCGTGAACCGACGTGTGGCCGAGGGTGCATCTTCTGCTAGGCGTGCAGTGGACGAGGGAGGGGTAGTAACTGTTGTCGCCTGTACACACTCAGCTTACTGTTGAATCTAGTTCCCCAAGAGCTGAAAAACGAACTACTGCCGCCGCCTACACACTCGTTCACTCGAAGAGACTCCAATGGCGATCCGAGGGCTGAGCCTGCTGGATATGGACTTCGGCAAGGAGTTCCCCTTTGAGTTCGCCGTTCAGTCCTATGGCTGCACCAAGTTGAATGTGATGTACACCAACAATACGGACTCGGTGAAGCTCTGCCTCGCCTCAGTCCTGTGGCTGCACCAGGTTCTGGAGCTTTCGCCTGTTTCATCGGCAGCACCGACTGCACCTTCGCTACAGTGGAGAGAAGGAAGAACGCGACGATTCAGCCATCTGGTGCTGCAAGCTTGTTGACATCCAGAAGCAATACAAGATCATCAGCAACGGGCAGGAGAAGGACTCCGTGGTTGAGGGAGTCCTGGATTAGGGGGTGTTCGGATAGCCGGACTATACCTTCAGCCGGACTCCTGGACTATGAAGATACAAGATTGAAGACTCCGTCCCATGTCTGGAAGGGACTTTCCTTGGCGTGGAAGGCAAGCTTGGCGATACGGATATGAAGATCTCCTACCATTGTAACCGACTCTATGTAACCCTAACCCTACCCGATGTCTATATAAACCGGAGGGTTTTAGTCCGTAGGACAACATACACATCAACAATCATACCATAGGCTAGCTTCTAGGGTTTAGCCTCCTCGATCTCGTGGTAGATCTACTCTTGTACTACCCATATCATCAATATTAATCAAGCAGGACGTAGGGTTTTACCTCCATCGAGAGGGCCCGAACCTGGGTAAAACTTCGTGTCCCTTGTCTCCTGTTACCATCCGGCCTAGACGCACAGTGTTGGCATTCTGGGAACGGGGGTCCCCAGACTTGCCTGCCTGCGGCCTGCGGCGTGGCTCAAAGGGGGGCCCAGCGCGGCCCATCTTCACCAACACAAACCCAAGACCCTCGCGAGGGGCCAAGCCTCGCGGGGCAGACGACGCGGAGCTTCCTCAGGCACGGCCTCGTCAGGCTGGCTCACGAGGAGGCGGAGAGATCAAGGCAGGGTACCTCACGAGGTGCCCGTGACGCAAGCCATGACGACCGGGGGCGCCAGGCGGGTGCCAGCCCGTGCAGTGTCCTCCCTTCCTCTTTGGTGCAAAGGGGGCAAGCGCAACCACGGTGTACTGAGGCATCAGGCAAAGGTTGCCATTTCGGTGCAACGAGACCAAGACCAGGAGGACTACGAGACGGAGGTCACCGTGGAGCCCGAGACGGCGTCATCACCAGAGCTTTGCGCAGGAGAAGACTACTTTTCTCAGGATAGTTGATACTAGCTGTCCCCCTTCAAATTAGCCCGCCATTGTTGGCTCCCTTCCCGCTCGATATTTGGGAAGAGGACCAGGGCCTCTATAAATAGGACCAGCCACCCACAGAGCAAAGGGGCCGGGGGGTTGGATGGATAGAGAAGATCAGAAAGAGAGAGAGAGAAAGGTGACTGAACTCCTCCCAGCAGTTCATCGCCCCAGCCAAGAAGAGACCCTCGCGAGGCTGTTCTTCCTTGTATTGTTCATCATCATTAGGCCAAGAGGAAATCCACCACACCACACACTGGAGTAGGGTATTACACCACAACGGTGGCCCGAACCAGTATAAACCCTGCGTCTCTTGTGTTGTTCTTTCCATAGTTCAGATCCTAGCAAGGCGGAGGGGTGCAGGTAGGTAGGAGGCGAAATCTCCGCGCGCACCCCAGTGTTCGAACCTCAAGGGTCTGCCGGAACCCAAAATCCAATATTTGGCGTGCCAGGTAGGGGTGCGCCGGGATTCGTCTTCCACCACCCCGTTCTCCTCCGACCATCACGCCCATGTCTAACGCTCGTCGGGCCCGCGCCGAGCGTTGGGCCGCGCTCGCTTCCCGGGTCGCCCAGACGGCCCCTGTCGGCGGGCGTCCTCGCCTTTCCCCGTCACCCGCCGTCAATGCCGCCACCGGCCCGGCGGGGGACGAGCAGCAAGCATCGTCCCAGCATCCGTCTGTGCGTCAAGACGGCCGCACCGCGACCCCCTCGCTCACCCCAGCTGGTTCTTCATCCCGCGCGCTCCGCATGCCCATGGAGGCTCGGGCTGCACTCATCGCGGCGAACGAGCTCCTGCGCTACCGTCCCGTCGACGACGTCTATGAAGAATGGCTCGACCGCATCGCCGAGCTCGTCCGTGCTGCAGGGGGCTCTCCTGCGCCGTCCGTTCCGCTGCACCGCACCCCGCCCCGCGCGGGCAATGAAGCTCCGACGGCGCCCCGGACGCCTCCTCCTCAAGAAGGCGCCATGGCTCCAAGGTGCGTGGCCCCTGGGCGGAACCCGCTCCGTCAGGCGCCAGCACAGCAAGAGCAGAGCTGTCAGGAAGTCCCTCGCCTGCAGGAAGCTGCCCGGGCGCTCCTTGCTCCAGCATGTCGTGACCATGCTCCTGCTCCCGCGCGTCAAGACCCCGCATTGCTCCTAGCTGCAGCGCGTGGGGACATGCAAGACCAAGTTCCCCGTCATCCAAGGCCTCCCGTGGCCACAGCAGGCTGCCGCGCCCTCACCGCCGAGCTGCGCAACGTCGCGTGGCCCGGCAAGTTCAAGCAAGACTTGCCTCCTGGCTACGACGGCATGGCTGACCCTACGGAGTTCCTCCAGCTCTACGAGCTGGGCATCGAAGCTGCCAACGGAGACGAGAAGGGCATGGCGAACTGGTTCCCCATGGCACTCAAGGACAGGGCCCGCACCTGGCTCCTGAACCTGGCTCCAGGCACAATCTCCTCCTGGGATGTGATGCGCACCCGCTTCATCACCAACTTCCACGGCACTCGCGACCAGCCACCCGCCGTGAGCGACATGCGCTGCATCAAGCAACAGCCCAGGGAGACCCTGCAGAAGTACATCCAGCGCTTCAACAACGCGCGCCTCAAGATTCCCAAGGTGACTGAGGAGGCCATCATCTCGGCCTTCTCCGACGGCGTGCGCGACGTTAAGATGAAGGAGGAGCTGGCGATGCATGAAGACCTACGCACTTCCTTGGAATTGTTCAACCTGGCAACCAAGTGCGCCAGGGCCGAGGAAGGGTGCCTCTCCCTCCTCGAGCTGCCTGCCGCAGACCCAGAAGAGAAGAAGCCCAAGGCCAAGGATGTGAAGCGCAAGGGGGCTGCCGTGCTCGTGGGAGAACCAGACACCAAGCGGGGCAGAGATCAGCCCGAACCTTCCAAGGGCAGCCGGTACTGTGTGTACCACGACCTCCACACCCACAACACCAACGAATGTCAAGAGCTCCGAGCCGTGCGAGAAGGAAGGATCGGCCGTCGCCCTGACCGCAGTGACCGGGGCTACGGCCGGGGAGGAGGAAGGATCGCAGGACGCTGGGAAGACCGTGGTCCGCACCAAGGGTGGCGCGATCAACCTCGCGAGGATCGCTGGCAAGACCCGCCTCGGGAGGGAGGCTGGAGGGATCAGCCTCGCGAGGGAGACTGGAGGGTTCAGCCTCGCGAGGATCACCCGCAAGGCAACACAGGCCTCCCACCGCTGCCGCCGCAGCCAAGGAGAAACGAGGACCGCCACCAGGACGAAGGGGCTGGGGGCTTCCAGGAGCCGCGCACGATCGCCTGCATCCTAGGTGGGGCACAAGCCCCAGCCTCTCAACGCATCTTCAAGCAGTTCACCCGCGAAGTGAACGTAGTCCTCCCCAGGCTCGAAGCCACGCACCCTCTCAGGTGGTCGGCGTGCGCCATCACGTTCAGCTCAGCAGATCAGCTCAAGTGTGTGGCTACAGCCGGAGTTCTCCCGATGCTTTGTTCCCCAATCATCAGCAACGTGGTGGTCACCAAGACCCTCATCGATGGCGGGGCAGGCCTCAACGTCCTGTCCGTGGAAACATTCAACAACCTCCAAGTGCCCTACAGCCAGCTTCAGCCAACCAAGCCTTTCTCCGGTATCACCGACGGCTACACGGTCCCGATTGGGCAGGTCCGCCTCCCTGTCACCTTTGGGGCACGCGACAACTACCACATCGAGCTTATTGACTTCGACGTTGCTCACATTCGCCTGCCGTACAACGCCATCCTTGGGTACCCAGCGCTGGCCAAGTTCATGGCCGTAACTCACCACGGCTACAACGTCCTCAAGATGCCAGGAAGCGGCGGAGTCATCACGGTGCCATGTGAAGAGAAGGACGCGGTGTGTTCCCTGGAACGAGCCTTTCAGGCCGCGTCACTGGAAGACCCGGATCGTGGAAGCAGGAGGCCTCCCGAGACCGCCCCTAAGAAGAAGAAGACATCGTCCGGCCCGACCACTCAGGAGGCAGGCCCCTCTGGGCCCGCGCCTGCCCAGGGGGAACCTCCTTCCATCGAATAGGAAAGCGCGCCCGGCGCCCTCCTCAGGAAGGGCTCGGGGGCTCTCCCCTGGAGGGCCACCGACCTAGCTAGGGTCACGAGGGAGGCGCTTGGGCACCACCTGGAGGCGTGTTTCGAAGCACGTTTCCCTCAAGAAGGAGCAAGGCAAGGAGACCCAGACCCTCAGGAGTTCGTCAGCAAGGCCATTCAGGAGCTACAGGAGTCAAGAGTCATGAAAGGCGGCCGCCGCCTACCAGCAGTGGCTCCCCATCCAGGCGAGGATGGTGGGCTGCGCGTCTGCATCGACATACCAGGGCTCAACTGAGTCGCCTCTCGCCTCTCGCCTCTCTAGAGCGCCTCTGGCCCTCGCGAGTGGGGCGCTGCAGAGGCCCACCCCACAGCTACGTTCGCATGCCTTACGGCTTGCCGAACGCGGCTGACACGTACCAGCGCCTCATGAGGGGCATCACGGGGGCACGAGAGGCCAGGCGTTCCGCAGCCCTGGCAGGGATGGAGATGGCCCGTGAGGAGCCGCCAGCGCCTCCGGAACCTCCCGAGGCCCCTGGGCCTGGGGGCTCGTGAGGATCGGCTCCCGCAGCCCACCGAGCCTGCTACACCAACGCTCCTTCGTCCTCAACATCATCAGGTGACATCTTTCGGGTTTTATTTCCAGCTGGGAGCGCCCCCCCCCAGGGCTGCATTATTCCCAGGCCGTGTGGGTCCGTCCCTGCGACGTGTATCCCTTTTTATTCCATGTTGTTAGCTTACCCTGTTGGGGGCGCCCCTCGGGCTGCATGATCCCCAAGCCGCTCGGGCCAGGCCCAGCGGCATGCATCCCATATGCGTTTATTTCCGATTATGCGTTAGACCCACCATGCTTGATTATTTGATGCCGGTCCACGGCACCTCTTCTTCTCCATGCCGACCACTTGCACGTTAAAGGGGGGGTACCTGAGCATCGCGACTCAGGGCTCTTACTGGCTCTCCAGCCCTCACCCTCTGGCCTTGTCCATGGCATCGCGACCTGGCATACCAGCGACGGCTGAGACCAGCTCGAGGGCCGGGACCCGAGGACGTAGAGTGCCGACATCTAACCAATTTGCAGGCACACATCACAAGATAAGGCCCAGTGCCAGGCGCAACCCGCCTCGAGGTAGGGCCCCATGAGTCCCGCGCTGGCTCACGGGTGCCCAGATACACCTCGCCAGGCCCTACCGTGCCAGCCACGTGTCAGGGCGGGGCTATACACACCCCGGGGGCTCCTCCCGGAGGGGAGCCCCCTCCCACGTACCAGCGGGAGCACCATGCTCCGTGCTGGCTGACGACACTGCCGAGGAGCGGCTATGCCCGTACACATACGGTAGCGCTATGCTCCGCGCTGGTGATAAACAACTGAGGGTGGCCCCCGGGCCGCACCAACCTCAGGGAGCCCAGAGCTCAGTGTCTAGCCTCATCGTAATGCCTCCACTCGGGAGTGCCGCGCGAGGGGGCTGGGCACGGGGGCTGCGCCTGGGTCACACCCAGACGCACGCCGCCCAGCCAGGTCCCCCCGGGCCTGGTTCATCACGCGTCTCTCCCCGAACGGAGCAAAGGTATGAAGGCTGTTTGAGCGTCAAGGGGGACTCCTGAGCATCACGACTCAGGAGCCTAACTGATCATGTAGCCCCTCACTCCGTGGCCCCGTCCTGGTTTCCGGTCGGGACCAACGCTGGGTGAGGTACACGCGCGGCCGGGCTCTGTAGACGTAGAACGGTAGATCCACCCGCATCACACCTCCCTACTTGCTGTTCGTGCACCAAGGGGGACTCCTGAGCATCGCGACTCAGGAGCCTAACTTGTCACGTGGCCCCTCACTCCTTGGCCCCGTCCTGGTTTCCGGTCGGGACCAACGCTGGGTGAGGCATGCGCGGGGCCGGGCTCTGCCGGCGTAGAACATAAGCAAGTAGGAAGGAAAGGCACAAATTTCAAGAAGTTCAAAAGCAAATATTACAGTCCACACTGTTATCTCGATGCCAAACGCAAGTTTAAACGCCTCCCCGAGGCATGATACATGTGCAGGAATTAAAGGCAGAACCAGGAGCCGCGACGGGGTCACTTGTCGGCGATGGAGCAGCGCGGATTGAGTATGCCTCACGGAGCGGTGGGGTCGGCAGCGCCTTGCTTCGGCTTGGTGCTGAAGGCCCAGAACTTCCCCAACAGGGCCTCTGCACGACCCTTCATGGCCTCGGCAGCGGCAGCGGCACGCTCGCCGCTCACTGGCTCTAGCAGGCTGTCGAGGTCGACACCGGGATCACGAAGGTAGATGTGGGTGAGGACCCACGTCATTGCTGCAGAAGACAGGACACGCGCCTCGGCCTCGGCCGCGGGGCCAAGGCCAAGGGCGACATCTTCAAGAGCGTGAACCAGAAAGGGGAGCAGAGGCGAGAGGGGAGAGACACACGAGGACCTCGCCGAGCAACCTCGCGCGTGCCGATGCAAGGACCCGGCGACACATCAGAGAGCGGCCCCTGATCCTCGAGGGAACAGATCCTAAAGGGACACAAACTACGCGCGACCCTGCAAAAGACGCCATCATCAACAGTGGGCCGTCAAGCATCGACGCCAACCCCATCCATATCAGAGTCGGCGGCGGCCTGACGAGCCCGCCCTGCTCCAGGAGCGGTGCTGGCTCGAGGGCTCGTAGCTGTCGTCGCTCGTCTCCAAAGTCGCGAAGAGCTCGTCGGAGTCGCTGGAGCCTCCGACGCCTCCACCGCCTGAGGAGCCGCCAAGGGAGCGGTTGGCGGGCCCAGTCCTCGTCGCGGCAGGGTCCTGGCCACCTTCCCCGGGGCAGCACTCCAGCCGGCGCCCGCTCGCATCGAAGACCTTGAAGAGCATCACCGAAGCACCGTCGTAATCCAAGTGGACCACGAAGACGCCCCTTACCCTGCAAACCCGGGCGATCTCTCTCCAGCCCCGAGTCATGAAAACCTCGCCCGGGGCAACGACCGCGACCTCTGCCTCGGTCGCGAGGGCACTGCAGCCAGTGTGCTGCAGCCAGAGCTCCAGGGGCTCCCCCTGCAGGACGATGGAGGCGAAGAAGGGAGAAAGGCGGATCCAAGACTGAAGAGGAATGGCGACGTGGAGCACGAACTCTTGGGAGGAGCCCTCGGTGTGGACCCCAGGGGGGACGACCCACACCTTCATGACCCGTCGGTGCCGACGGCGGCACCGCCCATGGCGGTCAGCACCAGCTCCTTCGGGGCCCTCGACGTGAGCGTACAATGGCAGCAGGAACCCCGGCGGCACCCGCTCGCACCAAGGCCTCGACACCACCTGAAGGGCCCCCTCGTCCGGGCCACGGGGGGCGAGCCGTTTCTTCGGCGGGAGTGGGTCTGGTTCCCCTCGGGGAGCCTTTCCCTTCTCTGCTGTCAAGAACCAGTGGATCGGAGCCATCGTAGCAAGACAGAGCAAGGATCGGGAAGAAGGAGAAGCAAGGAGGGATGGACTCGAAGGGCGCACGCTGTCCCGTACTTATGGCCGGCGAAGGCCAACCGCCGACCTCCACGTTTACAGGTAATCATGACCCACTTTGCATGCAGGGACTTGTCCAATCCATGCAGTTGCCGAGGCACCCTGGGGAAGTGGAGGCTCCCACGTCCAATCAACTGCCATGCGGCGCCCAAGGCCGCAGGCTGTTAGGGCCCGCGGCGCTTCGCTCTTGCCCTTCTGCCTCCCTGCACGGCCAAGTCCGGGCGCGCCTTGGGCCCGGGAGCTACTGTCAGCGTTCTGGGAACGGGGGTCCCCAGACTTGCCTGCCTGCGGCCTGCGGCGTGGCTCAAAGGGGGGCCCAGCGCGGCCCATCTTCACCAACACAAACCCAAGACCCTCGCGAGGGGCCAAGCCTCGTGGGGCGGACGACGCGGAGATTCCTCAGGCGCGGCCTCGTCAAGCTGGCTCACGAGGAGGCGGAGAGATCAAGGTGGGGTACCTCACGAGGTGCCCGCGACGCAAGCCATGACGACCGGGGGCGCCAGGCGGGTGCCAGCCCGCGCAGTGTCCTCCCTTCCTGTTTGGTGCAAAGGGGGCAAGCGCAGCCGCGGAGTACCGAGGCATCAGGCAAAGGTTGCCATTTCGGTGCAACGAGACCAAGACCAGGAGGACTACGAGACAGAGGTCACTGCGGAGCCCGAGACAGCGTCATCACCAGAGCTTTGCGCAGGCGAAGACTACTTTTGTCAGGATAGTTGATACTAGCTGTCCCCTTCAAATTAGCCCGCCATTGTTGGCTCCCTTCCCGCTCGATATTTGGGAAGAGGACCAGGGCCTCTATAAATAGGACCAGCCACCCACAGAGCAAAGGGGCTGGGGGGGTTGGAAGGATAGAGAAGATCAGAAAGAGAGAGAGAGAGAGAAAGGTGACCGAACTCCTCCCAGCAGTTCATCGCCCCAGCCAAGAACAGACCCTCGCGAGGCTGTTCTTCCTTGTATTGTTCATCATCATCAGCCCAAGAGGCAATCCACCACACCACACACTGGAGTAGGGTATTACACCACAACGGTGGCCCGAACCAGTATAAACCCTGCGTCTCTTGTGTTGTTCTTTCCATAGTTCAGATCCTAGCAAGGAGGAGGGGTGCAGGTAGGTAGGAGGCGAAATCTCCGCGCGCACCCCAGTGTTCAAACCTCAAGGGTCTGCCGGAACCCGAAATCCGACACACAGTTTGGGACCCCCTACCCGAGATCCGCCGGTTTTGACACTGACATTGGTGCTTTCATTGAGAGTTCCTCTGTGTCCTCGCCGTCAGGCTCGATGGCTCCTACGATCATCAATAGCGATGCAGTCCAGGGTGAGACCTTCCTCCCCGGACAGATCTTCATCTTCGGCGGCTTCACACTGTGGGCCAATTCGCTTGGCCGACTGGAGCAGATCGAAAGCTACGCCCGTGGCCATCAGGTCAGATTCGGAAATTTAATCTACACGGCTGACATCCGCGGGGACTTGATCTTCAACGGATTCGAGCCACTACCAAGCGCGCCGCACTGTCACGACGAGCATGATCTAGCTCGGCCGCCGAGCAGTGCCCTGGAGGCCGCATCTGCATCGGCTCCGACCCTTAATTCGGAACCAACTGCGCCGATCGAGGATGGGCGGTTGGACGCCACCTCGGGGGCTGCAACCCCAACGGCGATTGAGCCAAGCACCAGCCCCGTACTCTGCAAGACCCGTGACTCCAAGGAGCCGGACTCCTCTCTGGACTCCAAGCCCCCCGCGCCACTGCCGATCGAATCCGATTGGGCGCCGATCATGGAGTTCACTGTCGCGGACATCTTTCAGCACTCGCCTTTTGGCGATATCCTGAAGTCACTGAAGTCTCTCTCTTTATCAGGAGAGCCCTGGCCGGACTACGGTCAGCAAGGTTGGGGTACGGACGATGAAGAAATTCAAAGCCCACCCACCACCCACTTTTTAGCCACTGTCGATGACTTAACCGACATGCTCGACTTCGACTCCGAAGATATCGACGGTATGGACGCCGATGAAGGAGATGATGAAGAACCAGCGCCTACCAGGCCCTGGAAAGCCACCTCGTCATATGACATATACATGGTGGACACCCCAAAAGAGGGAGATGGCGATCGAACAGCGGAGGATGACCCCTCCAAGAAACAGCCTAAGCGCCGGCGCCAGCGACGCCGCTCAAAATCCCGCCAAAACAAACACGGTGATTCCAGCACGGGAGATAATAATACTCCGGAAAGCGCCGAAGAAACCCCCCTCTAGCAAGATTTAGCACAGGAGGATGGAGAAACCAGCCCTCACGAGAGAGCGGCAGACAGAGAGGTCGAGGACGATAATTATATGCCTGCCTCCGAAGATGAGGCAAGCCTCGACGACAACGAATTCATCGTGCCAGAGGATCCCATCGAGCAAAGGCATTTTCAATGCAGGCTTATGGCCACGGCAAGAAGCCTCAAAAAAAACAACAATAGATTAGGGCTGATCAAGATTTGCTAGTCGACAGATGGACTGAAGTCCTTGCGGCCGAAGAGCATAAACTCGAATGCCCCTCCAAGAGCTACCCAAAGAGCAGGTTGCTACCCCGATTAGAGGAGGAAGCACTTGATGCGGCCGACCGGCCACCTTGTGGTCACGACAGAGAGGCCTCTTGGCCCTCCACTCAAGCCGCACCCCGTACCAAGGCACGGGAATATGCGCCGGACTTACGAGACATGTTGGAGGACAAGGAAAGGCAAACAAGATCGATCTACGGATCGCGTGGGCGCCCCACGGCTCGAGACGGTAACCGTCACGCTGGCCACAAATTCGGCGGGGCCGAACACAATAGACAAGGCTCATTGGAGCTACGTCATGATATAGCCCAATACAGAGGTGCCGCGCACCCACTCTTCTTTACAGACGAAATAATGGATCATCAAATCCCCGAGGGTTTCAAACCCGTAAACATCAAATCATATGATGGCACAACAGATCCTGCGGTATGGATCGAGGATTATCTCCTTCATATCCACATGGCCCGCGGCGATGATTTCCACGCCATCAAATACCTCCCACTCAAGCTTAAAGGACCATCTCGGCATTGGCTTAACAGCTTGCCAACAGGATCAATCAGTTGTTGGGAGGACCTGGAAGCCGCATTCCTCGACAATTTCCAGGGCACTTACGTGCGACCCCCAGACGCCGATGACCTAAGTCACGTAATTCAGCAGCCAGAGGAATCGGCCAGGCAATTCTGGACACGGTTCCTAACAAAGAAAAATCAAATAGTCGACTGTCCGGACGCTGAGGCCCTAGCAGCCTTCAAACACAATATCCGTGACGAGTGGCTGGCCCGGCACCTTGGACAGGAAAAGCCGAAATCTATGGCAGCACTCACGACACTCATGACCCACTTTTGCGATGGAGAAGACAGCTGGCTTGCTCGTAGCAACAATATGACCAAGAACCCTGATAATTCGGACATCAGGGATAGTAGTGGCAGGTCGCGTCGCAACAAGCAGAAGCGCCGCATTAACAGCGACAATGCTGAGGATACGGCAGTTAATGCCCGATTCAGAGGCTCTAAATCCGGTCAGCGGAAAAAGGCATTCAAAAGGAATACTAGGGGCCCGTCCAGTTTGGACCGAATACTCGACCGCTCGTGCCAGATACATGGCACCCCCGAAAAGCCAGCCAATCACACCAACAGGGATTGTTGGGTGTTCAAGCAAGCAGGCAAGATAAACGCCAAAAATGAAGACAAGGGGCTGCATAGCGATGACGACGAGGAGCCCCGGCCGCCGAACAACAGTGGACAGAAGGGTTTTCCCCCACAAGTGCGGACGGTGAACATGATATACGCAACCCATGTCCCCAAAAGGGAGCGAAAGCGTGCGTTAAGGGACGTATACGCGGTAGAGCCAGTCGCCCCAAAGTTCAACCCATGGTCCTCCTGCCCGATCACCTTTGATCGAAGGGACCATCCCACTAGCATCCGTCATGGCGGATTGGCCGCATAGGTTCTAGACCCAATTATTGATGGATTTCATCTCACTAGAGTCCTTATGGACGGCTGCAGCAGCCTGAACCTGCTTTACCAGGATACAGTGCGGAAAATGGGCATAGATCCCTCGAGGATTAAGCCCACCAAAACGACCTTTAAAGGCGTAATACCAGGTGTAGAGGCCAACTGTACAGGCTCAGTCACACTTGAAGTGGTCTTCGGATCTCCGGATAATTTTTGAAGCGAGGAGTTAATCTTTGACATAGTCCCGTTTGGCAGTGGCTATCACGCACTGCTCGGGCGAACCGCATTCACTAAGTTCAATGCAGTACCGCATTACGCATACCTTAAGCTCAAGATGCTAGGCCCTCGAGGAGTAATTACGGTCAATGGAAACACCGAACGCTCCCTCCGAACGGAGGAGCACACGGCGGCCCTTGCAGCGGAAGTTCAAAGCAGCCTCTCCAGGCAGTTCTCCAGTCCGGCCACTAAACGACCGGACACCGTCAAGCGCGCCTGGAGTAACCTACAACAAGACCGCCTGGCACGATCCGAGCAGGCGTAGCAATGCGGCCCCAACCCCAACCCTCGCAAAAAGGCGACGCTAGTACTTCGCGTACATAACTACACTCTAGAGATACCATGGGCACAGGGGGAGGGGCACCATCACGGCACACCCAATACACGGCTTAAACCATACCAGGGGCTGCCGATTTTTTAAATTTTTTCTTACTTTCAGGACTTCATCCTTCGGAAGGCCTTTTCGGTAGTTCAATTGCCACACAAACGATGCAGGAACCAGGGAAGCAGACAAGCCACGCCACACTACAGAACTCAATATGGCAGCCCTTTCTAATAAACAATGCATAGCTTTCGTCTATTTTTTCATTACCTTTTTTTCTTTATATATGTTCCTTAACGACATGTTGCACTCGTACACGTTGGTACAGCCAAAATACGCCAGGGGCTTTAGTACCACTCAATATGGTATGAGAAGTCCAAACACTTTAACAAGTGCGGCACCCCGAACTTATAACATTATATGCATCGGCTCCGAATCATGTCTTGGGTCAATAGTTGGGTTTGCCCGGCTCCTATGTTTTGGTGCCTTACGTTCCGCTATCTCGGCTAAGGTAGCACTAGGAGAACCACTGCGATTGTGCCCCGGTTGAGCTGGGTCGAGCACCTCAGTGGAGAAAGCTAAAACTGACTGTCATGATGAAGCGAGAGCTGGTCGCTGTTCAAGAGGTTTTTTTTGAGTCCCTAAAGACTTATGCCGCTTAGGGCGAGGAGCCGGCTCTGTCCGGCCAAGGCGTGGATAGCGCCCCGAACTCGGTCTTCCGAATACCAGGGGCTTCGCCGAAATTTGAAATTATAGAATTCTATGGCTAAGTGAGAGTGTTCATGCATTAAAGTCTGATTGCCTTGTTCATTGGGCTGAGCGCCTCCCTCGAAGGACCCAAACATAGGAAAAAGAGCGCTCAGGTTTATCCCCGAACACCCCAGCACTAGCGGCATGGGGGCAGAAGCCGACGACTCGCCATCTCTCAGAATTGATAAACAGCCGCACAGAAGGTAATATTTTAAATTCCAATAGCATTTCTTAGCGCATATAAACAAGTTTTCAGCGCACAGGACAAAACGAGCAAGTTTCACTCAAAAATTACATCCCTAGAACATTCATCCGCCACAAGGCGGGCACCCTTCAGAACATCCTTATAGTAATTCTCGGGCTTGTGGTGCTCTTTCCCCGGCGGTGGCCCGTCCTTCACCAGCTTCTCAACATCCAGCTTGCCCCGGTGCACCTTAGCACGGGCAAGGGCCCTATGGGCACCTTTAATGCAGACGGAGCGCTTGATAACATCAAGCCTTGGACAGGCCTCCACCAACCGCCGCACCAGCCCGAAATAGCTCCCAGGCAGAGCCCCTCCAGGCCACAGCCGAATAATAAGGCCCTTCATGGCCTATTCGGCTGCCTTGTGGAGCTCGACCAGTTGCTTCAGCTGGTCGCTCAGGGGCACGGCGTGTCCGGCGTCAGCGTACTGAGACCAGAACACCTTCTCCGTCGAGCTGCCCTCCTCGGCTCGATAGAATGCGGCGGCATCGGACACACTCCGGGGAAGATCTGCGAACGCTCCCGGAGAACTCCGGATTCGGGTAAGTAACAAGTAACTCATGTTTATGTGTTTGCTTTGCATAAAGAATGCCTTACCCGCCGCTATCTTCTTCACCTCATCCAACTCCTGGAGGGTCTTCTGGGATTCGGCCTTGGCAGATTTGGCATTTTCAATAGCCACCGCGAGCTCGGACGCTTGCGTCTTCGAGTCAAGCTCCAAACTCTCATGTTTTTCCATGAGATCCTGGAGCTCTTGCCGCACCTTGCCAACCTCGGCCTCATATTTCTCCCGCTCGGTCCGCTCCGAGGCCGCACTCTTCTCGGCCTCGACCAGCACTTGCTTAAGGGTCGCCACTTCAGACGTGGCCCCTACAATAGCCACGATAATCCTGTCATTCTTTGCAATTGCACCTTTTTATATATACTTTTAACAAGGTATTTCTTACCTTCATTCTCCTCGAGCTGCTTCTTGGCACGCTCGAGCTCTTGCTCGGACCGCTCGAGGTTCTGCTTTAGCATGTCCACTTCTGCAGTCAATGCGGCGGACGCAAGCAGGGAAGCCTGCATACGCATATTGACTCATTTTTGTTAGACTCCTGCGAATTCTATTCGATCCTCTATTCGACTTTTCTTCCCAAACGCCAAATAGAGCATTAGGGGCTACTTTCTATGCGGTACTATTATTTACACATTCTTTACTTACCTCAAAGCCTGTCAAAAGGCTAGTACAAGCTTCAGTCAGTCCGCTCTTGGCGGACTGAACCTTCTGGACCACCGCACTCATAATGGCGCGGTGCTCCTCGTCAATGGAGGCGCCTTGGAGTGCCTCCAACATATTGTCCGGCGCCTCTGGCTGGACGGGGGCCACCGGCACGGCGGACTTGCTCCTCCTAGAAGGAGGTCCCCCGCCGGACTCTGGAACCTTTGAAGGTTCCGGAGCGGTGTCCGGCCTAGAGCCAGACTTCGAACTCTGAGGGGTTTCATCCCCTCTACTCCTGGAGTCCGGGAGGTCGCCTTGCGGCGCCTCCAGGACCACCTCCTCCCGGCTTGGAACCTGTTGAGACAACACTTCGGTGTCGTCCGTAGGGCAGGGGGAGGAAGCCGTCGGAAGCGAGTTCATGCGTCGAGCCGGTCTTTGGGTGGGCTGCATAAACATATTCGACATAAGGGAAAGCTGTGCAATAAACGAATACTATGAATTGCTCTGGTATCCGGATACTTACGATTTTGCCAGGGGCTTGGCCCTAGGCGCCCACTCCTCTCCGCCGCCGTCGGCGTTGGTGGAGCAGTCCGGAGGAAGGGTTTTCCCATTCTTGGACCCTTCGGCCTCCCCAGTTGGGGCGGCCTTCCTTTTCTTCCCTTCCCCCGCTGGAGGGGGAGGGGTCTCTTCTTCCTCCTCCTCGTCTTCGTGGGAGGAGTGCATCTTGGATTTGTTGGATGATGAATCCGACACCTCCGGGCGTCGGGCACTCTTTCGAGTCCCCATGGCCTTCTTCTTGACCTTCTTCTCCGGCACCACATAGTGTGCCGGAACCAGCAGCTTCGCCAAGCGAGCATCCGCTGGGCCTTCGGGCAAAGGAGCCGGACAGTTGATCTTTCCGGAGGTCACTTGCCAATCCTGTCAAAGGTAAGGGAGTTTAGATCCCGCATGGAGTCAAACTATGAAAAACTGATACCCTGTAAAAGGAAAAAACAGCTTACCGCGAGAGCGTGACGCTGCGCACTGAATCCGCGATCCTCAGTAGCGGATGCGAGAGCCTCGGCGCCCTTGAAAAGCATCTTCCAGGCATCTGCGTACGTCGTGTCGAAGAGCCTGCTCAGACTCTGGTGCCGCGCCGGGTCGAACTCCCACAGGTTAAAAGCCCATTGTTGGCACGGGAGGATCAAGCGGATGAGCATAACCTGGACTACGTTGACAAGTTTGAGCTTCTTGTCCACCAGGGTTTTGACGCATGTTTGGAGTCCGGTCAGCTCTCCTTTTCTACCCCACGATAGGCCCGTCTCTTTCCAGGACGTGAGCCGCGTTGGGGGTCCGGACCAGAACTCAGGGGGCGCGACCCATTCGGCGTCGCGCGGCTCGGTGATGTAAAACCACCCCGACTGCCACCCCTTCAGGGTCTCCACAAAGGAGCCCTCGAGCCAGAGGATGTTGGCCATCTTGCCCACCATGGCGCCTCCGCACTCCGCCTGGCTGTCGCGCACCACCTTCGGCTTGACGTTGAAAGTCTTGAGCCAGAGCCCGAAATGGGGGCGGATGCGGAGGAAGGCCTCGCACACGACGATAAACGCCGAGATGTTGAGGACGAAGTTCAGGGCCAGATCGTGGAAATCCAGGCCGTAGTAGAACATGAGCCCCCGGACAAATGGGTGGAGAGGGAAGCCCAGTCCGCGGAGGAAATGGGGGAGGAACACCACCCTCTCATGGGGCCTAGGGGTGGGGATGAGCTGGCCCTTTTCGGGGAGCCGGTACGCGATGTCGTTAGACAGGTATCCGGCCTTCCTCAGCTTTTTGATATGTCCCTCCGTGATGGAGGAGAACATCCACTTGCCTCCCGCTCCGGACATGGCTGGAGAAGGTTGAGGTTGGGAGTGCGGACTTGGACACTGGAGCTCGAGTGCGCAAGAATGGATAGGCGAAGGAGGAAGAAGGCGTAGGTGAAAAGGTGGATCTTTATCCCCTTATATGGGTGGACGTAGCTACATGTCCCCACCAGCCTGATAAAACTCGCTTATCTCCAAACGCCGTAATCGATGGAGCGGTTGGGTTACCCATGCCCGTATTGATGAGAATCCCAGGATAAGGGGACACGATCTCTGCTTTAACAAGACGTGCCAAGGAAGCCGCCTCGCATAACGCGCTGAGATGGGACAGTAAAACGGTTCGAATAAAAGCTTGGCCGTGGTGTGATGTCACACTACGGAATACGTCAGCAGATTAGATTTGTGTAAATATTATTCTCTCTATGGCAATATGTGGAAACTTATTTTGTAGAGCCGGACACTATCTTTGTGTTCAAAATCTTCTATGAAGTACTTGGAGGAGGAACCCGCCTTGCAATGCCGAAGACAATCTGCATGCCGGACTCGTCGTCATTGAAGCCTGGTTCAGGGGCTACTGAGGGAGTCCTGGATTAGGGGGTGTTCGTATAGCCGGACTATACCTTCAGCCGGACTCCTAGACTATGAAGATACAAGATTGAAGACTCCGTCCCGTGTCCGGAAGGGACTTTCCTTGGCGTGGAAGGCAAGCTTGGCGATACGGATATGAAGATCTCCTACCATTGTAACCGACTCTATGTAACCCTAACCCTACCCGGTGTCTATATAAACCGGAGGGTTTTAGTCCGTAGGACAACATACACATCAACAATCATACCATAGGCTAGCTTCTAGGGTTTAGCCTCCTCGATCTCGTGGTAGATCTACTCTTGTACTACCCATATCATCAATATTAATCAAGCAGGACGTAGGGTTTTACCTCCATTGAGAGGGCCAGAACCTGGGTAAAACTTCGTGTCCCTTGTCTCCTGTTACCATCCGGCCTAGACGCACAGTTCGGGACCCCCTACCCGAGATCCGCTGGTTTTCACACCGACAGTGGTTGACCTCGCTGAGACCATCATCGACCCCTGATACGCCAACATGAAAGAAGACGGCCTGAACATGTGGGAGGTACCTCTGAATCTATCCTACATAACCTATGCGGCTAAGGGCGCATACGCATGCTACGACATGTACATGCAGATCTTGGACATGAGGGCGTGTTGCTTCCCGTAACCGACGAGTACACGGACAGCCACAGCGTCATGATCAAGCGTGCCAGGAAGGTCTAGATGTTGTACTTTATCTGTTTATAAGCACCTTTATCATGTGAGTGTTTCATGCATTAGCCTATGTGTCGTAATTATCTGTTTTGTCTGAAATATTTCTTTTATGAACCCATTAACCTGATTGCTTTTTTTAGTGGCAATTTGCTTATGTATGTAAACTAGTTCACTTGTCCGTAAAAAAACTAGTTCACTCGGCTGCCATGCTTTGAATCTCCTTCCTCCCAACATATTCCCCTCCTCAGGTGGACCCAGCAGGTCTTTGAATTTTCTCCCATTTTCTTTTCCGATGTAAACTGAGTTTTCTCCCAGTACTTTCCCCTAGAACCAACTGGACTGTCCCACGTCTAGCCTAAAAAATAATAATACCCCACGTACTATTAACTCATCAAATTAAAATGATATTTTATTTCATAAGTTGACAGTTCTTACAAAATAATAATAATAATAATTGTTTATATATAACTTGGCAAGTTAACTCCTAGTGATTGCGTACATAAGCTTGCAAAGATTTTACTGACGTGCAATCATGTGTTTATGTTTTTATAACATTTCTCCGTCTAGCCCAACATGATATTTTCACCCAGCCCAGCAAGTCCGTGGCTTTCGAGAAAAATGCAAATGGGATTTAAATGGGCTGCATAGATGCTACATCATTGTTTCACCCAGCCCACCAAATGGACTAAAAAAACAAATGGACTGACAGCTGTGTCCACGGCCACAGCCCGGTTTTTTTGTGATTTGCCAAGTAAGTCGCTTTGTCAGGCCTGTTGGGCTGCAAATCTTTCAAGACGAGGAGAGCTTTCATTTGGCTGGTCGAGAAAATGGCCCATCAGTAAGGAGAAATGGGTTGTACATTTTTAAAACACATCAAACCGCCAATTAGTTTCAAATATCTTTTTTTTTCATTTCGAGATTTTAAATTACATTAATTTTTATGCGTGCAGAATTTGTTGGATTTTATATTGATATACATTTATTTTTAAAATCAGTTTGAATGTGAGTCAAAATTTCGGGATTAAAAACAGTTCGGACCGCACCGAAATATGCAAAATTTTGTATAATTTTTTAACCGTGGCCACAATATGGGCTGTAATGCTAACAAAAAGAATATGGCTCCAAAAAACCCTTAAGAATTAGCAAATGGGATGTATGCTATTTTCCACAGATTTGAGGCTTTCCTAAAAAAAGGTTGACGCACAAGCAGTGACTGTTGGATGGCCATCCAACGGCCGTCGTGCTTCTTCAATCTCTGCTCTTCCTGCTCCAGCCGCTCAAACAGGCGCCGGCGGGACTGCCTGCTCCCTCCTCCCCGTGGCCGGCTCTGCTGCCGCGTAGGCCTCACCGCCCCACCGTACTCCCATCGCTGGCCTAGCCATCCCTCTACTCACCCACACCTGCTATTATTCTCCAGCATGGCAGACGAACCAGTAAACCCTCGTAAAGTCATACTCCCCTCCGCATGGGAAACAACTGCCGAGTCTTCCCTGCCTCCGTGTTGTTCCCTTCCTAGACCTCGCCGTCGTCCACCGCCCTGGTGCTCTCGGTGTGGCCTGGTCAACGTGGTTAACGACCGACATGCATCTGAAGTGGACTTTATGTGGAGAGGCCGACAGCTGGGTCCACGGCCGCACGCAAGGAAATGCCTCCTTATTACACGCAAAATAATGATTCCTCCACCTGACATCAGGGACCCACCGAAAGGGCCTCTGTATTTCACGAAAAAAACGTTACCGCCGCTGACAGCTCGGACCCACCAGCTATATCTTCGCACGCAAGGAAGTGCCTCCTTATTACGCACAAAAAAATGAATACTCCCCCTGTTAGCTGGGACCTAGTATAGTGGCAGGCTGACTTGTGGGCCTACTAAGTTGACGGGGATGGAGGGCTTTGTCAACTTAGTCAATATGCACAATTCTAGCTCCAGTGACCGTACGATGTCCATCCAACGGATGTAGTGCTTCTTCAACCTCTGGTCTTCTTGTTCCAGCCGCCCAAACCAGCGCCGGTTGTGCCTCGTGCTCCTGCCTCCCGTGGCCGGCTGCGATGCGGCGGAGGCCCCACCACCCCCTACTACTCCCATCGCTGGCCAGGCCATCCCTCTACTGACCCACACCCCCTGTTATTCTGCGGCGACGGCAGCCTCACACCACAGCGAACCAGTGAACCCTCGTACTCCTCTACGCGTGGGCATCCACTGCCGCGTCTTCCCCGGCTCCGCGTCGTCCCCTTCCTAGGCCTCGCCGTCGTCCACCGCCCTGGTGCTCTCGGCGCGAAGTGGTCAACATGGTCAAGGAACGGCTTCCATCGGACGTGGACTGTACGTGGAGAGGCTGACAGCCGGGTCCACGACCGTAGAAAGGAAGTGCCTCCTTATTACGTGCAAAATAATTATTCCTCCACCTGACAGCGGGACCCACCGGACGGGCCACTGTATTTCGCGGAAAAAATGATTCCCCCTGACTGCCGGGACCCACCAGCTACATCTTCGCACGCAAGGAAGTGCGTCCGGGCAAAAAAACAAAATGATTCGCCCCCTGACTGCTGGGACCGACCAGCTACATCTTCGCAGGCAAGGAAGTGCCTGACAGTCGGGACCCACCTGGTCAAAGCATACGTAGCGTTGTCATTCTAGCCACGAATGTGTACGTACATACTGGTCGATGTAGAGGCGCGCACGTGTCATAGTAGAGGCGAGCACGTGTTGTAGTGGAGGCACGCACGTAGCAATTACACGTACGTATAGCGGCCAGGGTGCAAGAAAGAAAATACGGCCACGTATGTGTACATACAGGCGGGGTCTCGAACGCCTACTCGTGCATACGTACGGCGACGGCTCGTGTACATGGCTGGGTCGGAACGGAGAAACAGCGTCGTCGTCGTGTTCATGGGGAGGCAACGGAATGCATCGTGTTCATGGGGAGGCAACGGAATGCGTCGTGTTCATCGGGAGGGCTTGGACGGAACAGGCAATGGAAACGAGGCCTGGCGTACCGCAGAACGGAGGAAACGGCCTTGTGTTCGACCGGCCATGTTCGAAATGGGATCCTGTTCATCGGGAGGGGTCTGGCGTACTGCAAAACGGAGGAAACGGACCTCCTACAGTCGAAACAGGGGTCTTGTTGATCGGGAGCGGTGTGGCGTACCGCAAAACGGATGAAACGGACTTGTGTTGAAGCGCTACGATCGAAACGGGGGTCCTTTTCATCGGGAGGGGTGTGGCGTACCGCAAAACGGGACTCGACGGGATACTGTTCATCTCCACCCTCGACCTCCTCTAGCCTCCACGAGCTCCTGTTCATCCAGCCTCCACCGCGCACTACTCCACCGGTTACTGTTCAACCACCCCTCCACCGTCTACTGTTCATCCAGCCCTCCACACCACGGGGTCCTGTTCAACCACCCCTCCACGGGCACCCCTCTACCGTCTACTGTTCATCCAGCCCTCCACACCATGGGGTCCTGTTCAACCACCCCTCCACCGTCTACTGTTCATCCAGCCCTCCACACCACAGGGTCCTGTTCATCCACCCCTCCATGGGCACCCCTCCACCATCTACTATTCATCCAGCCCTCCACCACACCACGGGGTCCTGTATATCCAGAGGTAACGCCACCGCTCACTGTTCATCCAAACCCCCCGCAATACTCACTGTTCATCCCATCGATCGGCTTCAGTTAGCAGCAGTAGCGAAGGAATCGCTCAATCGGGTTCAGTTAACAGCCATCGATCGATCGCTCGGGTTCAGTAACGCGTAGCCTACAGTGCAATCACTCGGGTTCAGTGAGAGTCCAATGCCTCACTCGGGTTCAGTTAGAGCCAACGCCTCGCGCGCACACGCGTACGTGTACGAGAGAAACGTGCATCGCTCGGCCCCTGACCTCCCACCGTAACCGGGAACTTCCCAAAATTTTCCTCCCCCTCGCTTCTACCATGGTTTTTTCCGTCATGGACGGCCCAAACAATGTCATGCAGCTGCGTCTCCGGCCCACCCAGGACGAAAAGCCCATTTTCTGTCATGATTTTTTGTCATAGAAGTAGGAGCCCACCACATCTATGATGATACCGGATTTTGTCACAATTATCATCATAGAAGTGTCATATGTATGACAGAAAAAAAATTTGTTCGGCCCAAAATGTCACGGGTGTGTCTTTTTTTTGTAGTGTTGAGGTGCGGCTGGATTGGCTGGAGCAGTCCCTGGGCTGGGTTGAGGCGCGGCCGGGTCGGCTGGAGCAGTCCCCGGGCCGGGTTGAGGCGCGGCTGGGTCGTCCGGGACATGGATGGAGTCGGAGTCCGGAGACGGCTTGACGAATGGCTTATGCAGGTGCTCGAGGGAGATGCCGGACGGAATGGACTACCGGGACGAGGCAATCTTGGCGAGCATGTTGGTTGCCTCATTCTCCGTGCGCGGGACATGGAGGAACTCGCAACCCTCGAAAAACCTGGACAACTTCTTTATGAGGAAGCGATAGCTTGCCATGTTGGGGTCATGGGCGTCCCACTCGCCGGAGCATTGTTTGACGACTAGGTCCGAGTCGTCGAAGCATAGGATTCACCGGATGCCGAGTTCCTTGGCAAGCCGGAGGCCGTGCACAAGGGCTTCGTACTCGGCGATGTTGTTGGAGGCGGCAAAGTGGATCTGTAGCGCATACTTGAGCCGGTTGCCCTTGGAGGAGGATAGCATGATGCCGGCCCCCAGGCCGAGTCGCATCTTCGAGCCATCGAAGTGCATGCGCCAATGTGTCCAGCCTGAGCGGCGGCAGGTACTGGGTCTCGGTCCAGTCGACGAGGAAGTCGGCCAAAGCCTGGGACTTGATCATGGTGCGGGGCTCGTAGAGGATGGTGTGGCCGGCTAGCTAGAGTGCCCATTTGGCGACCCAGCAGGAGGCATCCCGGCACCCGATGATCTCACCGAGAGGGGTCGTGCTGACAACGGTGACAACATGCTCTTGGAAGTATTGCTTCAGCTTCTTGGCGGTGAAGTATACACCGTAACACATCTTCTGGTAGTGCGGGTAGTTCTGTTTTGAGGCGAAGAGCACCTCGCTCAAGTAGTAGACTGGATGCTGGACGGCTTGAACCTGGCCCTTCTCTAGTCGCTAGACCACCATCACCGTGCTGACCAACCGCGAGGTCGCGGCAATATAGAGAACCAACGGTGCCTTCTCGGCCGGGACGACCAGGACAGGCGCGGTGGAGAGCATGCGCTTGAGATCCCGGAAAGCTTCGTCGGCCCGGTCGTTCACTCGAACGGCGTCGGCTTCCTCATCAGTTGATACAGGGGCAAGGCCCTCTCGCCCAGCCGACTAAGAAACCGGCTGACCAAGTCCAAGCAGCCGGTGAACTTCTGGACATCGCGCAGCTGAGTCGTCTTGCGCATGCGCTCGATGGCCTTGATCTTCTCCGGGTTCGCCTCAATGTCGCGCTCCGAGACGAGGAAGCCGAGTAGCTTTCCGGTCGGGACGCCAAAAACGCATTTCTCCAGGTTGAGCTTAACCTTGTATTGGCGCAGGTTGGCGAAGGTTTCCTTCAAATCGTCGAGGAGCGTGAGGTGCTGGTTGGTCTTCACCATGATGTCATCCACGTAGACGTGGATGTTGCGGCCGAGTTGCGGCAGCAGGCATTTCTGCATGCAACACTAGAAGGTGGCGCCGGCATTCTTCAAACCGAACGACATGGTGATGTAGCAATACGCCCCGAAAGGCGTGATGAAGGACGTCTTCAAGGCGTCGGCCGGGTCCAGCTTGATCTGATGATAGCCAGAGTAAGCATCCAGGAAGGACAGGAGCTCGCACCCGGCGGTGGAGTCGATGACTTGGTTGATCCGCGCGAGGGCGAACGGGTCTTTGGGGCAGGCCTTGTTCAGGCTGGTGTAATCGATACACATGCGCCAGGTCTTGTTCTTCTTCAGGACGAGGACTGGGTTGGCCAGCCGCTCGGGGTGGAACACTTGCATGATGAAGCTGGCCGCCAAGAGTTTGGCGACCTCTTTACTGATGGTCCTTCTCTTCTCTTCGGAAAAGCGTCACAGGGGTTGACGGACAGGCTTGGCATCCTTGCGGACGTGGAGTTTGTGCTCAGCGTAGTTCCTCGGGATACCCAGCATGTCCTTGGGGGTCCACACAAAAATATCCCGATTCTCACGGAGGAAGTCGACGAGCTCGCCTTCCTATCTGCTGTCGAGGCAGGTGCCTACGACAACATACTTGCTGCAGGTGGGATCCTCCGGGTTCAGCTTCACCTTCTTGGTCTCTTTGGAGGTCTTGAATGCGGCCTCGTCAGGCGGCTCCTCGGTTGGAATCCGGGTGGCCGACGCCTCCTCGGCCAAGGCGACGATCCGGTCGAGTTGGCGCAGCTCCCCGGCTATGACCAGCGACTCGTCTAGCTTGGTGCCATCTTAGGAACAGTCCAAGGACTTGCGGTAGTTGCTAGCGATGGTGATGAGACCCTTTGGACCCGGCAGCTTCATCTTCAGGTAGGCGTAGTGGGGGACCTCCATGAACTTGGCGAGCGCGGGCCTACCCAGAAGCGCGTGGTACATGCTGGACAGGTCCACTACCTCGAACCAGATCGGCTTCGTCAGAAGTGGCTGCTGTCGCTGAACAGGACGTCGAGCCGGATCTGGCCAATCGGAGAGCAGGAGAGGTCGGGTACGATGTCGTGGAAGATCGTCTGGGTCGGCTCTAGGTCCTTGGCCTCGAGGCCAAGCTTGGTCATGGTGTCGCGGTAGAGAATGTTGATGCTGCTGCCGCCGTCGACGAGAACTCGAGAGAACTTGCACGTGCGCCGGGGCACGACGATGGTGGGGTCGAGGACGAGAGCGTAACCACCCGAGTTAGGCATGATGGCATGGTGGTCTTCCCGGGTCCAGGTGACCGGGTGCTCCGACCAATGCATGTACTTCGTCTTGGCTGGGACGACGGTGTTCACCTCCTGCCAAAGGAGGCGCTCGCTGCGTTTGTCATCGACGAGGATGGTCAAGACTACGTAGGTCGCGTTCTGGCCCGGGTAAGAGTCGTCGCACATCACACCGGCGGCCGAAGGCGGTGGCGGAGGCGGAGGCAGCTTCCCCGCTCCTAGAGCCGGAGCTGGAGGTGGCGGGATGTCGCCTCTAGCGATGCGCTTGGTGATGGCGCACTATCGAAGCGTGTGCGTAGACGGCCTTGTGCCGCTGTGGTTCTTGCAGGGAGCGTCGAGCATCTCCTCGAAACTCATGGCGGGCTGCCATGCCATTTTGTCGGTGTTCCGGCGTTTGGTGGCCAGGTCGGGCGCGGGCGCCTGCTCGGCGGCCGCGAGGAGTTGGTTGTCGTAGCGCTGAGCCGGTTGATTGTCTTTGCGCTTGTTCTGCTGGTTGTGCTGCTGCCGGATTCCCTCACCGGTCGGCTTCGGAGGCGGCACCGGCTTTGCCTTGCCGGCTTCGTCCAGTGCCACCTGGATTTTCATGGCGGAGTCGACGTGGGCGTACTTGTCTGCCGTTACCATGAGCGCGGCCATAGTGGCCTGCTCAGAGCGCAAGAGCTTGTGCTTGAGGAGGGTGCCGTCTCGGCACCTGTTGATGAGGTACTGGATGGCTTGAACTTCGTGGATGCCCTCGCAGCTATTCCGGTGCTCGCTCAAGCGTGCAAGGTACTCGCGGCCGGTTTCCACCGGCCCTTGTACGCACATGGCGAGCTGACTAGGGCGGCCGGGTCGCTTGTAGGTGCCAGTGAAGTTGCGCATGAAGGCTTGCTCGAAATCGACCCACGTGTTGATGCTGCGGGCCGGCAGACTGTTCAACCAAGTGTGGGCCGACCCCTGGAGCATGAGAGGCGCGTAGCGCACAGCGAGGCGGTGGTTGCCACCGGCGATGCCGATGGCGGTGGTTTAGTCTGTGAGCCAGTCCTCCGGCTTCACAGTGCCGTTGTACTTGTGGGTGTTGTGGGGGAGCATAAACCCTTCGGTGAAAGGCTCGCCCCGGATGCGTGGCCCGAAGCACGCCGGTCCGACGGGGCCAATCTCCTCTAGCTCCTGGGAGAGGGCGAGTCGGTCGAGACGGTGATGAGTGTCGGTGTTGTCGATGTCGCGTGGAC
This sequence comes from Triticum urartu, assembly GCF_003073215.2. Classification (NCBI taxonomy): domain Eukaryota; kingdom Viridiplantae; phylum Streptophyta; class Magnoliopsida; order Poales; family Poaceae; genus Triticum; species Triticum urartu. Next base: position 305,022,732 of record NC_053028.1, read on the forward strand.
CCAGCCGGTCGGTGACTGCGCCGCAGGGGGCCGGCTCGCCAGCACCCAGACATCGGCCGGGTTGGAGCAGGGGATCGAGGCGGCGTCGGGCCTCGGAGGCCGGCTCGTCCGCCAAGCCGCCAGCGGCCGTTAGGGCAGGATTATGCCAGGTCCGGGTGCGGCCGGAGTGCGCCTCACCGGGTGGCGAAGACGCCTTGTGCTGGAAATTGCCAGGTCCAGCGACACGAGCGAAGCCGGATCCGGCCGGCTTGGTGAGTTTGTTGAGGCGGTCCTGCTGCGCGTTAGCCGTAGCGAGGAGGTTGTTCACACTGTTGAGGCGATCTTGCAGCTCTTCGCCCATGAGCTGATCCATGCCGGTCGCGGCTGCCTGGGGGCGCGCATGTTCTTCGCGGGAGTCTCGTAGATAGGAGGGAGGGCGCCGAAAGCGCGCCCGATCGCACCACCCCGGGCTCGAACGTCGGCGACCCGACTTGGCTCGGGGGCGGCAGGCGTGAAGCCATAGGCGGCGTTGTGCTCTAGCTGGGCGGAGTTGAGGCGATGCTGCGTGGCGGCGAGTGTCTCGGTGAGGTCTACCAGGCGCTGGCAATCGTCGTTGAGGCGAGTCCGGACCTCGGCGATGTTGGAGGCCTTGATACCGGTGCCGATGCGAACGCGTAGGCTTTGTATCGTGGCACGCAGCGGGTTGGGCGGGCCGGCCCTATCCGCCACGGCATTAGCTTCGGCGGCCTTCCTTGCCACGCTCGACGATGAGGAGGCGTCGATGTCGGTGACAAAAACCTCCATGCAGAGGTCCATCGCGCCGGTGGAAGCGCCGTTGCGGATGTAGAGCGGGGATTCGTAAAAGCTAAGTACCTCGCAGGGGTACTCGTCGTCCGTAGGCACGTCGGACATGCGCAGCGTGGCGAAGGAGGCGGCGAGCGCGTCGATGATGTCGTCCGCCAGCGTGACAGGCTCATCGGAGTCGGAGAGGATCCCCGTCTGAAGCATGCTCCCAGCCAGGACCTCGAGCTACTCCACAGTGGGCGCCAACTGTCGTGGTGGGCGCACGGCAGATGCCATGGGATGGCTATAGAGAGGAGGAGGCTCAAGGGCACTGGTGGTCTACAGAGGCGAGGTCGGCATGAGAGAGCGCAGGACACCCTAGTCCTGCCGAGTGTGGTTTATATGTAACAGTAAAAAGTTGCTCCTAGAGCTGTATGGAGGGAGAAGGATGTATGACCAAGGCTTAGGCTGCTCCCTCTCCTCGGGTATTGCTCTATGTGTGATCGATTGTGTGAATGAAGAAGATTCTGCCCGTATGCAAGGGGGCTCCTGGGGGTTTTATAGGTCAACCCCCCAGTGGTACAAGGGTAATATTACAAGGCCGTAGTGCCGAGTTGTCAGTGTCTAGGGACCCGGTGCTGGGACCCGCCGGGTACCAGGGCTCGCCGGGTTTTCCGGGCGCGGGCCCCGCGCGCCTAGGGGGCACTGTGTGCCGTCTTGTCGATCGTCAGGGTATGGCCGGTTTGAGTCAGCTAGAGTGGCGCTCCGTCAGGTCGCCGCTTGTGGGAGTCATTGGTCACGCCGGGACACTGTTGCCGCACCCGGCCTAGCCAGTGGGTAGGCGTAGGGCATTGTAGCCACGCCGGCCCTAGTCAGCGGGTAGGTGGAGGGCACGGTTGCCTCGTCCGGCTGACCAGAGGCATGGGTGGGGTACTGTGGCATTGATCATTAGCTGGCGGAGACTCGTCCCGTCATACGGCTAGGATGGGATGGCCGCTGACCCTTGGCTGGGTTCGGAGAACATGCCAAGGGTGGTGCTGGCTTGCTGGAGAAATCTTGAGCTTGGTTGTTGGGGCCGAGTCGAGGAGCCTGGCCGGGTCGGCCTGCTTAGCCGGATCGAGCGACCCGGCTGAGTCGAGCAACTCGACCATGGTCGGGCCGGATTGAGGGGCGACGCCAGTCCCATTGTTTTAAAAAAGGATCCGGGTTCCGTTGCCTGCCTCGAGTTCATCCCCCCGACAATAGCATAGCAAGTTATCTTTGGTAACTGTTTAACTTAGGCAGAAAACCCCCAAGTCATTTCAACAAGGCATATAAGCTAGATCAAAGTCATTTCAACAAGGCGTATAAGTCGGATCATAGCTATGCTCAATGAGCAAGAAGCCCCCAAGTAATTTCTAATCAAGGCGTACAAGCCAGATCAAGAGGGTAGCCATAGCTATGCTCAATGAGCGGGAAGCCCCCAAGTAATTTGCAATCAAGGCATACAAGCCGGATCAAGAGGGTAGTCATAGCTATGCTCAATGAGCAGGAAACCCCCAAGTGACCATAATATGATAAGCCCATAAGGCAGGATTCCCATGTTTGGACCACGCATCATGGTCGCAAGTTCTCTTTGGCAACCTTTAATTTTTCCTGAGAACTGGAACTTGCGAGACATAAATTCTTTTTGAACCAGAATTTTTAATCGGATATCGAGAGATTCAAACCTTTGCGAGAGATAGATTTTCCTTGAGCCGGATTTTAAACTGGAATCCTTCATTTTAAGCTAGAAATTTTCTAACGGCCTTTAAATTTTCATCAATATGGCAGTAGCCTCCGGAACCGGGTTATCTTTCCCTTCAACGACCTGGGGTTCTTGAATTTGCTGAAACTGGCAAGATTTGCTGAGTCATGTCATTATAGCCCCTGAGTCTTAAGACTGCTCGAGGAGTTGGCTTGAGATTCTTCATACTTGGCCGTGATATAAACAGGCGCATAGCTGAGCAGCATAACGCTGTCATATGTTGAAGCTGGAAGCAAGGTGACGAGTTAACGATTCTCGCAACACTCATTGTATATCCTTGGCGTTGATAACACGATGTGAATCCAGAGAAACTTGAGGTCGATCATGGCGGGTTATAAACGAGCCCATATGATTTGTGTCAGTAATCCGGCCAATAGTTCATCCCAGCTGGTTGTTGAATTTAAACATGCCACAGTGGCAGCGACTTTGAGTGCCTATCCATTGAATCATCCGGTGCAGGAGGATGCTGATAACATATTATGATTTGCTCCAGGGTTGTTGGAATTAAACCGGGCTGCGAGAGCAGTGACTTGCATGCACTCACTTAAACAGCTCATGCAAACAGGTGCATTTCCAGTCTGCTCATGTTGACCAGACCACATGATGGAGGCAAAGGTGTCCCGTCTTTCGATGAGATGGTGGCTATCATTTTGGAGGAAGTTGACTTTGATGATCTGACTACGAACGTGCGAGGACGTTGTGCCTTAGAAATCGCTAAACCAACTCCAAGAGGTCATTGACCACACTGGAGCACGATCAACCTGACTATGAAGGTCTGTTTCCTGCTGGCAAATGAAGAACAAGCAAGAAACTAAGATTGCAATCTGGATATTGCGAATATAAGAGGAAAGCTTTATTGATCAAGGTGGGGTTCTGTGACGCCTTTGTCTGGTCGTTGAACACAACCGAAGTACGCGAAGTTCCAGCTATGGCGAACTTTAATCTAAACAAAACCCAAAGTCTAAACGACGCCCTAAGGGCTGTATATATGGAGGAAGAGGGGGGAATTTCGTGGCCCTTGGAGGAGGGGTCCGAAACCAACCCTAACTCTTGTTTCCCCACACATACAAACTCTAAAAACAACCTATACTCAAGTATTTCGAAATTACATGGGCCTGACCCAATAATAAGGTGACGCAGCACCTATAATAGCCTCTAGACGAAATTTATGAAGTGGCATCTTGTATATTCCGTCCAAGGCTTCACACACTCATTATGGCGGCATCAAAGTCCTAAAATCATCACTTGTAACTCCGTTCTGGTTCCCCTTGCGCATGCCATCATCTCCATGCTTGATCTTGCTCCAATGATCATCCTTCTTTTCCAAGCCAGGCCCTTCATTTGTAAGCAAGACAAATGTATCCAATTTAGGCAGCATCATATTCTCATGAACATTAGAATCATTACCAAGAAACAAAAGTACCTGGTAATTTAATTGGCGTGTGCGAGCTCTAGAAATTAGTCATGTATATGTATCAGTAGGGGTTGTGGGTGTAACTTTGTTAGTGATGTCCTCATCATCCTCCCTTCTTGAATTGAAGTCGTCCTCGACGGAAGCTCATCTTCCACACCCAAGTAAGCCTTCAAATCTGCAATGTTAAAAGTGGGACTAACCCCAAAATCTGCGGGCAACTCATGTTTATATGCATCATCATTTATTTTTTCTAACACCTTAAAAGGACCATCAACAGGTGGCATTAGCTTTGACTTGCGCAAATTAGGAAACCTATCCTTACGCAAATGTAACCTAAGAAGATCTCCAGGTTCAAAGACAACACGTTTTCTACCCTTATCTCCAACAAGTTTATATTTAGCATTCATGCGCTCAATATTTTCCTTAGTTAACTCATGCATTTTTAAGATCAATTCAGCATGTTGCCTAGCATCAAAATTAACCTTCTCCAAAGATGGAAGAGGTAACAAATCAATAGGTGCACGAGGTAGGAAACCACACACAATTTCAAAAGGGCACATCTTAGTTGTAGAATGAAGCGACCGATTATAAGCAAATTAAATATGAGGCAAGCATTCTTCCCATATTTTCTTGTTATTCTTCAAAATATCCCTAAGCATGGTAGACGATGTTCTATTGACTACTTCAGTTTGTCCATCAGTTTGGGGATGACATGTAGTACTAAAAAGCAGTTTAGTACCCAACTTAGCCCATAAACATCTCCAAAAGTGGCTAAGAAATTTAGTATCATGATCTGAAACAATAGTATTTGGCACAACATGCAAGCAAATAATTTCACGAAAGAACAAATTAGCAACATTAACAGCATCATCGCTTTTATGACATGGTATAAAATGTGCTATTTTCGAGAACCTATCCACGACAACAAATATGCTATCCCTCCCCTTCTTTGTTCGAGGTAAACCTAAAACAAAGTCCATAGATATATCCTCCCAAGGAACACTAGGTACAGGCAAAGGCATATATAAACCATGAGGATTGAGTCGTGACTTAACTTTGTGACATGTAGTGCAGCGAGCAACAAAACGCTCAACATCCCGTCTCATCTTTGGCCAAAAGAAATGTGTAGCAAGTATATCCTCCGTCTTCTTCACACCAAAGTGTACCATTAATCCTCCCCCATGCGCCTCCTGCAACAACAAAGAATGAACAGAGCTAGCTGGAATGCATAGCTTGTTAGCACGAAACACAAATCCATCGTTAACAATGAACTTGTTCCAAGTTGTCCCTTCCTTACAATTCTGCAATACATCTTTAAATTCAGCATCATGCACATATTGATCTTTGATGGTCTCCAAACCAAATATTTTAAAGTCAAGTTGTCAAAGCATAGTATAACGACGAGACAATGCATCAGCAATAACATTTTCTTTACCCTTCTTGTGTTTAATGACATAAGGGAATGTCTCAATGAATTCAACCCATTTAGCATGTCTACAGTTTAGTTTTTCTTGACTTTTAATGTGTTTCAAGGATTCATGATTAGAATGTATAACAAATTCCTTGGGCCACAAATAGTGTTGCCATGTTTCTAAGGTCCGAACAAGAGCATATAATTCTTTATCATAAGTAGAATAGTTCGGACTAGGCCCACTCAATTTTTCAGAAAAAGTATGCAACAGGTTTGCCATCTTGTAATAACACACCTCCTAATCCAATTCCACTAACATCACATTCAAGTTCAAAAGTCTTATTAAAATCAGGAAGTTGGAGTAAAGGAGCATGTGTCAACTTATCTTTCAATATCGTGAAGGCTTCTTCCTATGTGGTACCTCAAACAAAAGGCACATCCTTCTTTGTAAGCTCGTTGAGAGGTGCAGTAATGGTGCTAAAATCTCTCACAAAACTCTTGTAGAAACCAGCGAGGCCAAGGATAATCCTCACTCGTGTGACGGTTTTGGGCTACGGCCAACTCTCAATAGCTTCAATCTTTGCTTTATCAAATTCAATTCCTTGTGGAGTAACAACATAGCCAAGAAAAGATACTCGATCGATGCAAAAGGTGCACTTCCCAAGGTTACCAAACAAATAGGCATCACGTAGAGCAATAAAAACAACACATAAATGTTCCAAATATTCCTCCAAAGATTTACTGTAAATCAGTATATCATCAAAATAGACAACCACAAATCGTCCAATGAAAGCACGTAAAACTTCGTTCATTAATCTCATGAAAGTACTAGGTGCATTAGTTAACCCAAAAGGCATGACTAACTAGTCGTATAAACCAAACTTAGTTTTAAATGCAGTTTTCCATTCATGTCCCAATTTCATACGAATTTGAGTGTATCCACTACGCAAATCAACTTTGGAGAATATTGTAGAGCCACTCAATTCATCAAGCATGTCCTCTAGCCTAGGAATAGGATGACGATGACGAATAGTAATATTATTAATGCCTCTACAATCAACACACATACATGATGTACCATCATTTTTCGACACTAGAATAATAGGAACAACACAAGGACTAAGGGATTCGCGAATATAACCTTTGTCGAGTAGCTCCTGCCCTTGACGCATAATCTCCTTCATCTCCTCTGGATTGGTACGGTATGGTGCAAGGTTGGGTAGCGAAGCACCGGGAATTAAGTCAATCCGATGCTCAATCCCTCGAATAGGTGGTAATCCTGGTGGCACGTCCTGTGGAAAGACGTCAGCGAACTCCTGTAAAGTGTTAGTAACAGCAGGAGGGAAAGAGGAAGGCACCTCCTCGAATGAAAATAATGCCTCTTTGCACACAAAAGCATAGCAAACAGATTTGCTGAAATCTAGATCATCAATATCAGATTTGGTGGCAAGTAAGCATGCACTTTTCAATTTAATTTCAGAAGCAACACTAGATGGTTTATTATTAGGCTTCATTTGTTGCTCAAATTCTTTTGCCACAATCTGATTTTCACTCTTGTTGTGCTCCTGTTTTGCTTTATTAGCTCTATTAATATCATCTTTCAAACTGGAATCAGGAGTCATAGGAAGTAAAGTCATATATTTATCCTTATGAACAAGAGTATACTCATTGTTTCTACCATGATGTACAGAATTTTTTATCAAATTGCCATGTTCTCCCAAGTAATAAGGAACATGCTTGCATGGGCACCACATCACAATCAACATAATCAGCATATGTAGAGATACTAAAATGCACATGAACAGTACGTGTTACCTTAACCTTGCCGTTGTTATTGAACCATTGGATATAGTAAGGATGTGGATGTGGTCTTGTGGTTAAAACTCTCAAAGCTTGGATAGAGCGATTACCAGGGAGAGTCAAACGCAGGACGTAGATGTATGTGGAGCTGGGAAGTCTTATAATATGGTAGCAAAAAGGGTCAGCAATAATCAATTCAGAGATGCAAAGTTGAATAAACGCTCAACGATGGTACTATGCCAGTCCTAGGCGAGACCGTGCTAGAGACGCGAGCCTAGAACACTAACAAAATCACGGCGCTGCACAACAAAAAGGGAGGAGCACACTCCAATTTTTTTCTCTTTTTTCTTTTTTTGTTGCACTTTTTTCCTCTTTTTTTTGCTCCACAACAAATTTTTTCGAAAAAGTCTACAAATGGTCTAAAAACTGCCTAGCCAAAATTTTCCTGTAACACCCATGATGCGGCTATATCTCCCACGTGTCGGGGCACGACTTAGAGGCATAACCGCATGGTAGGCATGTCGCAAGAGGGGTAATCTTTACACATCCCATGTACTGAATAAGGAAGGGACAAAGAGTTGGCTTACAATCGCCACTTCACACAATACATAAATATAGCATACATCAACCAGAATACAATCAAGGTCCGACTATGAAACCAAAATAAATAAAGACAACCCCAAATGCTAGATCTCCGATCGACCCAACTGGGCTCCACTACTGATCAACAGGAAACGAAACAACACAATGAACACGATCTTCATTGAGCTCCCACTTGAGCTGGGTTGCGTCACCTGCACTGGTATCATCGGCACCTGCAACTGTTTGGAAGTATCTGTGAGTCACGAGGACTCAGCAATCTCACACCCGCGAGATCAAGACTATTTAAGCTTATGGGTAGGGAAAAGGGTAGTGAGGTGGAGCTGCAGCAAGCACTAGCATATATGGTGGCTAACATACGCAAAAGAGAGCGAGAAGAGAAGCAAAGCACGGTCGAGAAGCTATAAGTGATCAAGAAGTGATCCTGAAAGTACTTACGTTCAAGCATAACACAAGAACCGTGTTCACTTCCCGGGCTCTGCTGAGAAGAGACCATCACGGCTACACACGCGGTTGATTCATTTTATTTAAGTTAAGTGTCAAGTTATCTACAACCGGATATTAACAAATTCCCATCTGCCCATAACCGTGGGCACGGCTTTCGAAAGTTCAAACCCTGCAGGGGTGTCCCAACTTAGCCCATCACAAGCTCTCACGGTCAACGAAGAATATTCCTTCTCCCAGGAAGACCCGATCAGACTCGGAATCCCGGTTACAAGACATTTCGACAATGGTAAAACAAGACCAGCAAGACCGCCCGATGTGCCGACATCCCGATAGGAGCTGCACATATCTTGTTCTCAGGGCAAAACTGGATGAGCGCTCCATACAACTAAAACCAGCCCTCAAGTTTCCCCGAGGTGGCGCTGCAAAGGACTCTAGTTCGGACCAACACTTAGAGAAGCACTGGCCCGGGGGGATTAAAATAAAGATGACCCTTGAGTCTGCAGAACCCAAGGGAAGGTGATAGGTTGTTAGGCAAATGTAAAACCAAGGTTGGGCCATGCTGGAGGAGTTTTATTCAAAGCAAACTATCAAGGGGTTCCCATAACACCCAACCGCGTAAGGAACGCAAAATCAAGAAACATAACACCGGTATGACAAAAACTAGGGCGGCAAGAGTGGAACAAAACACCAGGCATAAGGCCGAGCCTTCCACCCTTTACCAAGTATATAGATGCATTAAAGTAAACAATATATGTAATAATGATATCCCAACAATATCCATGTTCCAACAAGGAACAAACTCCATCTTCACCTGCAACTAGCAACGCTATAAGAGGGGCTGAGCAAAGCGGTAACATAGCCAAACAACGGTTTGCTAGGAAAGGTGGGTTAGAGGCTTGACATGGCAATATGGGAGGCATGATATAGCAAGTGGTAGGTATCGCAGCATAGCAAAAGAGCGAGCAACTAGCAAGCAAAGATAGAAGTGATTTCGAGGGTATGGTCATCTTGCCTGAGATCCCGCAAGGAAGAAGAACGAGTCCATGAGGAAGACAAACGGGTGAAGCCGAACGAATCCTCACAAACGCGACGTTATCAGAACTAACCCGAAGAAACAACACCGGAAAGAAGCAAACAACATAGTAAACAACCATCACATAAACATGGCATGATGCACAACCAAGTATGATGCATGTCCGGATTAATGAGGCATGGCATGGCAAAGTGCACAAAAAACTACAAATTAAATGGAGCTCAATATGCAACGGCTTGCATATTGACGGAACACCACATCAATTATTTAGTTCTCTCTCGTTTAGGTACTCAACAATATTAAATGTTGGTTAACATGGCAAGAGGTGAAGCATAACAAAACTATACCATCTAAACAATTTAAATGGGGCCTGATATAACAAACAAAAAATCCGGTAAATCCCCATATGCATTTAGCAAATTAATGCAAACAACAATTTAAACATACTTGATGTTGTTATCATGATGCGGATGACATTTGCAAGTTTTATGCAATTTTATGAAAATGTTGATAAGAGCATGATATGAAGCATTTGTCATCATGGCGGAAATGAAAGGGGTGCCACGGCAACGAATCCGAAAATAATGCCATGGCAACATATCGGTTCCGGTAGCTCATGGAGATACCGGTGCAAAAGGAAAAGTGAAGGGAGCGTGTCATGCAAGGATGGTGGGGTCATCCCGGATACCGGGTTCCCACAGGTGGACGGCATGGCAACGAGGAGGACCATGCAAGCTACGATTCGACCATGGTGCAAACATGGGCATCTCATACAATACATCACATGCATATGGTCCACAGGCGATCGTCTCGGGGTTCTACCTTCGAAGCGTGCATTTTCGGGCGGTTCGAGTGCGTCGAGGGAAGTAGAGGAAGTAGACGTTCTCGGGACGTTCGTGGGAAGTAGTGGTCCAATCGTTCCTCGGCGACGGAAGTGGAAGTAGTGTTACATGTTCGTTCTCAGAGAGGTACTTGACGGATCCAACGTCCTCGGGGCAATGGTAGTTGTACACTTGGTTTTGTCGGACCCGCGGGAGCGGTAGAGGTACAAACGTTCTCGGGGTACTTGTCGAACCAGTCTTGCTGTAGTTGTGCATGTTGTCGGGGTACTTTTCGCATCACCGGGTGTAGTCATACACGTTCGAAGCGGAACTTGGCGGTCCATGAAGTCAAACTTGGCGCATCCGAAGGTCCTTGGTGAATCCTTGTAGTCGGTCTTGGCGGTCTGTGTGGTCATCGATATTGTGGTACTTTGGCAACATGCACGGGGTGGTAGCACACATGGAGGTTATAGCCTTGAGCGACAGCTCGAGAAGGATCTTGGAGGCGAAGGAAATCTGGCCGAAGCAGGAGGCGGGGCACCCGGCTGAAGGTGGTCTAGGCAGCAGCAAACCACGGCCAAGGTGGTCTAATGGACAGAGCAGAAGGGAGGCAGGCTTGCAGAGCAACAGCGGTGAGGCGAACCAGGCCGGCGGAGGCGCTGGAGGCTGGCGATGAAGCAACAGATGCGCAGGTACGGCAGGGGCGTGGTCGCGGGGGAACTCGTCCATGGAGGCCCTGACCTTCGGTGCACAACGGGGCGGTGAGGAGGCTCTCTCTCCGGCGACGAGCAGGGTGTGGGAGTAGGAAGGCCATGGCGCGGCTGCTCGCCAGAGGCGAACGGCGGTGAGGCAGGGCATCGTCCTGCTGGCTCGAGGGGCACGTGACCATGGCAAGGAGCATAAGGAAGAAGACCAGGGTGCGGGGCTTCAAGGCGAGGAGGAGGTCATGGCAGGAGGCGCGGCGGAGCAAGGCCCCATGTCGAGGCAGGAGAACGGGAAGGGGAAGGAGGGTGCTCGTGGGGGAGAGGGTGAGATGGGGATCGGGCTCCTCCTCTGGCGGCGCTAGGAGGAAAGAAGGGGAGAGATCGAGGGGAGAGGATCGGGTAGGTTAGGGTTAGAGGTTAGACGGGGACTTGGTGGGCTTGGCTAGCTGCTGGGCTTAGGGAGGCCGCAGTGGCCAGGGCCGTTCGCTGCTGGCAGGCCGAGCTGCAACTGCTCTCCTACTTCCTTCCAAAAAATAGAAATAAAAAGAAAAAATAGCAAAGAAAAGGAGAAATAAAGGAAGTGTTAGGGATTGAATTTGTGCAGGAGGTTAATTTCCCCGGACTCATAAAAATGAACTTGTTCCGAGAAAATAGGAAAGAGCACATGTGTGAAGTTGGAATTCAAACTCATTTGAATTTAATTCAAATGAGTGTGAGAAGGAAGTCAGTATACGATAGGTCAAAAAATGTTGGGAAATTTGGTAGAGCTCCGGAAAGTGGTAAAAGAATTATTGGCAAGGCTAGAGAGTCAAAACTTGAAGAAAAAAAGGCCAAGGGATTTAATATGCAAGTGGGTTCACGAGTGATTCGAAAATAATGGAATTTTTAATGTAGCTCCCTAATAATAGTAGGAGACTTTTATATGTTATAAAGATAATTTCATCATGTGAACTCCCTCAATTTAAATGGATCGAAGATCCATACGGTTTATTTGGTTGAGTTTTTAAAACGGGTTGCATGATGACATGATGCAATGCACATGATGCAAGGATGAATGCACGAACCAAACAAAACACCAACGAATCTCGGAACCCATGGAAGGCATCTGAAGCTCCAGTCTTGGGGCGTTACATTTCCAGACTTAGTTTTTTTTAAACTGGAACTATTTTTCTACTGTGGGTATCATGAAAGTTCAGGAGTCCTACTCTGTCACGACTTGGAGTATGGTGTGATCTGGAAATTCAAAACAGAGTAACAAAATACTGGACTCGAACTAGGACTGGTGGCGGAGATGAATCTGGTGGAACTCGGACTGGTGATGGCGATGAATCTGGTGGAACTCGGGCTGGTGGCGGATATATGTTGCAGGTGGACTCGGATTGGCATGATGGTGTATATGGACTCGGATTGGCGGTGAACATGTGGTGGTGGTATATGGCAATGGCGATGAAGTTTGTGCGGTGGTGGTATACGGCAGCAGCGATGATGAAGATGCGATGGTGATATATGGCAGCGGCGACGTGAAAACCTGTGAATAGAACCCGAAACTCTAAATGACTAGATGCTAAGACCGGCAACTTGACACAACGATGCAACCGCAAATTCAACAAAGCAAATACAGAAAAGATTATGCAAAGGCTCAGATTGGTTTGGATAGGATAAACTAACCCTAAATTTTTTTGGCTTTTTCGTGGACTATAGGTATGAAGAACAGACTCGATCTAAACTACAAAAAAACTATAAAATCTCACCAAGCAACCTGGAAATCTGATACAATTTGATAGAGGCAAAGGTGTCCCGTCTTTTGGTGAGATGGTGGCTATCATTTTGGAGGAAGTCGACTTTGACGATCCGACTACGAACGTGCGAGGACGTCGCGCCTTAGCAATCGCTAAACCAACTTCGAGAGGTTATTGACCATGCCAGAGCATGATCAACCTGACCATGAAGGACTGTTTCCTACAGGCAAATGACGAACAAGCAAGAAACTAAGATTGCAATCTGGATATTGCGAATATAAGAGGAAAGCTTTATTGATCAAGGTGGGGTTCTGTGATGCCTTTGTCTAGTCGGTGAACACAAACGAAGTATGCGAAGTTGCAGCTATGGTGAACTTTAATCTAAACAAACCCAAAAACGACGCCCTAAGGGCAGTACATTTGGAGGAAGAGGGGGGAATTTCGTGGCCCTTGGAGGAGGGGTCCGAAACCAACCCTAACTCTTGTTTTCCCACACACACGGACTCTAAAAACAGCCTATACTCAAGTATTTCGAAATTACATGACGCTGGCCCAATAATAAGGTGACGCAACACCTATTATAGCCTCTGGACGAAATTTATGAAGTGTCATCTTGTATATTTTGTCCAAGTCTTCACGCAGTCATTATGGAGGCTTCAAAGTCCTAAAATCATCACTTGTAACTCCATTCTAGTTCCCCTTGTGCATGCCATCATCTCCGTGCTTGATCTTGATCCAATGATCATCCTTCTTGTCCAAGCTAGGCCCTTCATTTCTAAGCAAGACAAATGTATCCAATTTAGGCAGCATCATATTCTCACGAACATTAGAATCATTACCAAGAAACGGAAGCGGACAGTAAAGATGGCTGTGTCATCAGAGACAGTACAGAAGCGGGCGAGTCGGCCGCAGGCACGAACAGATGAGCCGGCCCTGACATTGTAAGCCGGTGCGGATCGGCGAGTCAATCGCAAGTGTGATAAACCACGCGGACGAGCGAGTCAATGGCATTGTTGTCAAAACCGGAAGATCTCGGGTAGGGGTTCGAACTGTGCGTCTAAGGATCGAAGGTAACAGGAGGCATGAGACACGATGTTTACCCAGGTACGGGCCCTCTTGATGGAGGTAAAACCCTATGTCCTGCTTGATTGACTTTGATGAGTATAGGTTACAAGAGTTCATCTACCACGAGATCGTAATGGCTACACCCTTGATGTCTAGCCTGTATGATTATGACTGCCACTAAGGACTAAACCCTCCAGTTTATATAGATACCGGAGGGGGCTAGGGTTTGTATAGAGTCGGTTTAAAGAGAAAGGAATCTTCGTATCCGAATGCCAAGCTTGCCTTCCACGCCAAGGAGAGTCCCATCCGGACATGGGGGAAGCCTTCTATCTTGTATCTTCACGGCCCACCAGTCCGGCCCATGTCACATAGCTAGGACGCCCGGGGACCCCCTAATCCAGGACTCCCTCAGTAGCCCCTGAACTAGGCTTCAATGACGACGTGTCCGGCGCGCAGATTGTCTTCGGCATTGCAAGGTGGGTTATTCCTCCGAATACTCAAAAGCAGTTGATCAAAATAACTATATCCGGCTGTGTACAATACTTGCAACCCTGGGCCTCAAGGGCAAAACACTTTTAAAAAAATACATTATGTCTTCTGTCAAGTTTTTTGGCGAGGTGTTGTGTTCCGGCCTTATTATTATTTCAAACCATTTTCCAACCTTCCATTTCGCGTTTCGAGACGCGGTATTCATTGACACGTCATGTCAAAGCAGAGGTCGTGTCCCCTTATTGCGGGATTCTCATCAATTCGGATTTGGGTAATCCAACTGTGCCACTAATACGACTCCTGGGGAGTAGGCGAGTTTTAAGGCTCGTGGGGGGGGCTTGATATTCACTGCCTTTATAAGGAGACAAGGATCCACCTTTTTACCCCACACCTTCTTCCTCCTCAGCCCATCTACTCTCGAGCTCCAGTGCCCAAGCTTCAACCCTTTCCGCCCCCAGCAAACGCTCCAGCCATGTCCGGATCTGGAGCACAGGGCAAGTGGATGGCCTCCTCCGTCATGGAGGAGCACATCAAAGAACTCCGGGAGGCGGGGTATTTAGCCAAGGAAATCGCCCATCGGCTCCCTGCCAAAAAGCAGATCATTCCCACACCAGAGCCCAATGAGAGGGTAGTATTCATTCCCCACTTCCTTCGCGGGCTAGGGTTTCCTCTCCACCCTTTCGTCTGTGGACTCATGTACTACTACGGGCTAGATTTCCATGATCTAGCCCCAAATTCATTCCTCAACATATCGGTGTTCATCGTCGTGTGTGAGGCGTTCCTCCGCACCCCCGCCCACTTCGGCCTATGGATCAAGGTATTCAATGTGAAGCCGAAGGTGGTCGAGGGTCAACACGCGGAGTGCGGCGACGCCATGGTGAGCAAGCTCCCCAACGTCACCTGGCCCCAAGGGGAAATTCATAGAGACCGTAAAGAGGGGCAACAGGAGTGGTTCTACGTTACAGAACCTCGTGATGCCACATGGGCCGCCTGTCAGGACCCCGATTCCAAGTCACATCGATCCAGCCGGTAACACCTCATATCACTTTGCGGCCTCACGGACGGTATCCCACGGGTGTCGCCTTACCATGGCCCGGGACCGTTTGCGCCTTTTGGCTCACGTATATGATAGTGTCGCTAGCATCCATATGACAGAGAACCCGGGCCGACATGGCTAGTCGTGAACCCAAAGCGGCACAGACCTATGGAGACAGGCATACATGAATCACATCGAACATGTCGGTCATCAACGAGTGATTCTGGGCTGTAGCACTGGGCTAACAGGACTCCGGGGAACCCCGGGCTGTAGCAGGCTAGGCAGGACTCCGGAAATCACCGTGTGACATTTCCCCGAAGGGACAGACATAGGGACGAAGTGAAACACACGCCGGCCAGTCAAGTGTCCTGAACAGTAGTGCTGGGCTAGTAGGACTCCGGTGAACCGGGCTGTAGCAGACTACTATGGCTCGAGGAACACTAGATTACATTTCCCCATAAGAAAGGCTGCCAAGGATCAACAACTAGAGTGTCGGATCCCACTCATACCAAGCATTTCAATCATACACACAATATGCCCGATATGAGTACATACAACATGGCATCACAACAAAACTCTACAACTCAAGTACTTTATTTAAAGGCTCCAGAGAGCCATACATAACATTTTCACACAGATAGGGGTCACATGACCCGACACTCAAGTCATACAAACATACAAGCACATGCGGAAGCAACTAGTCTGAGTACAGACTCTAGAAAGAAAGAAGGCTTCTCGAAGCCTGTCTAACTACATAGGCCCTCCATGGCCAGGATCACCACCTGGGTGGCTAGTCACTCGTCGACGTCAAGGTCTACATAAAACCCATCGGAGGGGGCAGTGTTGTCGTCTGAAAACAATAAATAAGCAAACATGAGTACAAAGGTACTCAGCAAGTCTTACATCAGATCCTACTGTACATGCTTATTCTCAAGAAGGCGGTGGGGTTAATGCAGCAAGCCAGCTTTGACTCTTGGCTAAGCTATCCTACGGAACTCCACCAGTAAAATAGTTTTTCACACACGAGTCCACTACTCACCAACACAGTACTCCACCGGGGATCCTCCCTCGTCATCCTACGAGAGGGCCATCCTCGGTACTCACACTTATCTTGAGTCTTTTAGTAGTATCCATTAACTTGTCTATGAACTGTATAGGCAACCAAGTAGTCCTTTACCACGGACGCGGCTATTCGAATAGTTTTGTACCCTGCAGGGGTGTACTTCTTCATACACGCTTTCACCACTTACCGCCGCTTACATGACATGTACTCGGCAACCTTCAAGCGGAAGCCCAGCGAGGGTGTTGGCCACGGCCTACCTAAACACTTTAGTCTCTAGTCCAGGTTTATCGCCTATCCAGGTTCCATCCGCAGGGAGTCCGGCCGAGGTTTCCACATACGGCCCCGAACGATGTGAACAGGGTTCCCGGGACACCAAACGGGTGACTCGGTACACCGTGCCACGGTGTATCTACCGCAACATAGCCCACCCCTAGGGTCAGCGCTACGCACGGCCGCCAACACATAACCTACAAACACCAGAAACTATTTGCAACTCCTGGACAGAGTACTAGGGTGGTTAAGAAGCCGAGAGGGTCAATTAAGGATCCCAATGCATGGTAATAGCTGAATCTTAAATCACACATACAGATCTCAGTTCTTAGGGACGGCCTCAATGAAACAACCCACCATGTACTCCTACATGGCCTCTCATCGATACCTTTACCAAAACATGTTCAACACATCCCTCACATTACCGACATAAACATTTCACTCTAGCCCATCACCCAGATGAACCAGACCTGACACAACTCTAAGCATAGCAGGCATAGCAAGGTAGGAATCACATACATGGCTCAATCAACTCCTACACATGCTAGTGGGTTTCATCTAGTTACAGTGGCAATGACAGGTCATGCAGAGGATAAGGGTTCAACTACCGTAGCACACAGCTGTTTGAATCGCATTGTCTTAATGCAGTAAACAAGAGAAGAAGTGAGAACATGGGTTTGTATCAGAATGATCAATGGTTGCTTGCCTGATGGAGTGGTAGCGCGATACTGCCCTTCAGTTGGATACTCGTGAATATCCTCGGAGGCAGAACCTACCACGGAGAACACATCGGAACACAATCAACACATGACGATATGCAACAATATGATGCATGCTATGACATGGCAATATGATTGTGTCTTGGCCTAATGCAAGTTATATTAGAAAGGGATGAACTCATTTGAATCAAAGATTCAAATATTAGCTCATTAAACATGGCCTTAATAGTGCATTTCCTTATTCTGCTTAAACAGCAAGGTAAACTTGTTTTGTCATGCATGAAACCATTACAGATGGATAGACTGAATTTTTCTGATAATTTTTCATATATAATTTATCTCATTTGGAGCTATGGTTGAATTTCTATGAATTTTTGAAGTTTGAACTATTTTCTGGAATTTCCTATATAATAAATCCAGAAAATGCATTACTGTGTCAGCATTGCGTCAGGGTGACGTCAGCAGGTCAAAGGCGCCAGCCCAGGTCAAACCTGACTGGTGGGCCCCTTCTGTCAGCCTCTCAGCTAATTAGAAAAATTAGATTAACACTAATTAGCTGTCAGTGGGGCCTGGGCCCACATGTCAGTGACTGATTTAATTAAAATTAACTAAGACTAATCCTAATTTAGTTAGCCGACCGGCCCCACTTGTCATAGACTCAGGGGGGGTCTTCCTGGGCCCACCCAGGGGTCAAACTGGGTCAACTCGCCGGCGGCTCGACGCCGGCGAGGCCCGAGACGGCGGAGGGCTTCGGATTTGGTCCTCCGGTGACCAAATCGACGGCGGAGACGTGCTACGCGTAGCTGGGGCTCGTGCGCATCTAGTGGGGCAAGTGGGAGGAGCTGGGGTGGAGCGAGCTCGCCGGGATCGAGCTCGTGGCGGCGGCCGGAGTTCGGGCGAGGTCGGAATCGACGCTACGGTGCATGGGAGGGAGAACTGGGGGTGGCTACGGGTTCCTGGTGCTGCACTGAGCACGGTGAGGTGCTCGGACGCGTGCTTACACGGCCGTAGCCATGACGGCGTCATGGCCGGCGGCGAGGAGCGCTCGGGCTCGGAGGGAGCGGTGGCTACGAGGCTTAATCGAGCACGGGAACTAGGGGAAAGGAAGAGGAGCTCACAGCGGAGTCGGAGAGGGGGTCAGCGGGCTCGTGGAGGTCCTGGCGGCGGCGAATTCGACCGGAGATGGCTCGGGTGCCCGAGGTTGAAGACGAGGGCGAAGGCGGCGATGCAGGGCCTCCGGCGATGCGTGGCTCGGTGGGGAGGACGAGGGAGTCGAGGCGGAGCTAATGGGCTCGTCGGAGGGGCGAGGGGGTGTCTGTGGTGGCAACTACGGTGAACGGCGGCGAGGTACGCGCTCGGCCGTCGCGGGAGAGAGAGAGGGAGACGAGGGGGAGAGTGAGCGAGTGCGAGAGGGAGACGTGGGGGTCGCGTGGCACTTCAGGGCGTCTCCCGGGCGTCGGCGGAAGCAGGAGTTGGCCGGCGTGTGGCCGCAGGCGCCGGCCACGCGCTCCGCGTCCTTCTGGCGCGAGGAGGACGGCGACTGGCAGCGCCAGCAGGCTGGGCCGAGCCAGGTGGCTGGGCCAGCACAGGTAAGGCCCAGGTGGGCTTTCATATCTCTCTTTTTGATTTTTTTTCTGTTTTCTATTTAACTGCAACTGTTTAGCTTTAAAGAAAATACTAAAACGTTTCCAAAAATCCTAGAAATAAATGTGGCCTCTGTTTAGATTATTTCCAACAGGAAACATTTATTCCCAGAATTATTTGAGCATTTAAATTATTTTATAGCATTTAAATGCCCAAATTCAAATACTTATGATTTAATTCAATGACCTTCTGTTGACCTAGAAAAATGTGCACCAATTTTGTCAGAGGTTCTAACCTAAGACAAAGAGGGTGAACTTTTTAGAAGGGCATTTCAGGTTCATTGAAAATATTTTTAGTAAACCCTAGTTGTTTCCAGGGGGGTGTTGGGGGTTCTGTCTTCCCCAATTCAAATTTAAGAAGAAATTAAACATGATGCACACTCTAATGCATGGACTAGCTAGGGTGTGACACCGCCACTCCTGACTTCAAAACCGGTCCACCAATGTAGCTCACATCATGGCTCAAGAAGGGCCTAGATTGGGCGTCATCTGACGAGGTGATGACGCTGCAAAAGCGCATCAAGACAATGGTGGACAAGAATACCAGCCTCGCCAGCATGATCCGGGTGATGCTATTTCGCCGGATTCTCCCATGCCAACGTCGGACTTCCCATATGTGGGAGTTCGATCTGGCAAGTCCGCGGACCTTGCAGCGGTTCTTCGGCAGGAAGCACGAACATATATGGAAACTATTGTTCAAGGCCCAAAAGTCGTGGCCGCGAACGACCGAAGACCTCGTCCATGACTGCGCTCACCCAGCCACTCCAGTAAGTTTTTAGGATTTCTAATCATGTCCTTGATTTGTAGATCCAAGGAGTAAGTTCGACCCCTCCCCTTGTCTCCTAGGGCTGGACGAAGAAGGTAGAGTGGATCATGTGTCCGGCTCCCCTGCCCAAAGATCCAGCTATTCCTCTTCTAACAAAGATGTTGTTTCTGGCGTTGTACTAGGCGCCGGAAAATAAGGCCAAGATGAAGGGCAAGGAGGTCCAGAGTGGCCTTCGCCAAAAATGTGCTTCAGACATATCATGCGAAGACACCGAAGCTCTCTCGTCCCATGATGAAGATGAGGAGGAAGAGGAGGAGTACAATTCTCTCCCCAAGGGGGGAAAGAAAAAAGGGGAGCTTCTGCAGATCTAGAGGCGGAAGCGTCCAAGAAGGGGAAACTCTCCCTTTTAGACGATTCGTAATCGGACGCCGAAGCCGTCCCCGAATGGAACCCCAGGACGAAGCCTTCAGCCGAATCATAAGTATTTAAGTATAATGTATGTATCCGGCTTGATGCCTTGTGATTCTAACGCACAGAATCATGTATAGTAGTCCGGCCCGCGATCTCCCCCGGCAATCATCATCCTCTGGGATTTCACTGGGTTCTGACATGATGGCGACCAAGTCACCTCCACCAGCCTCTCCACCCACTGCTACGGACAACACCAAAGTGTTGTCCCGAAGGGCCTCTCTAGGACACGGAGAGGTATCGGAAGCCATCAAGGTGGCGTCAGAGGGCAATACCTCTACGACCGAGAACACGGGGGAGCGGACCCCCATGGAGACTGGTGACGGGGGCCATGCCCAATTCGGCCCACAACCAAATATCATTCTGGAGGCCACTACGGCTCCGGAATTAGGCGAGCAGCCTCCTTCAAAAGAAGGGGGTGCGTCGACTCCTCCGGCAACCTCTGTCAATCCAGAGGCGCCGGACACTCTGATGGAAGCGCTTTAGAGCGCCTCCATCATTGAAGAAAATCATACCCTTATGGGTGCGATGGTTGAGAAGGTTTGGTCCGCTAAGAGCGGATTGAACGAGGCCTATACTAGCCTTATGACAGGCTTTGAGGTACGTGGTTTAAATAAACAGAATGCCTGTGTATAGTTAGTAGCCCCTGAGACTCCATTCGGTGTTCATGAAGAAAAAGTCAAACAAAGGATCGAATATTTCGCAGGAGATTAACATACATGTGTATTTGAACAAACAGGCGTCGAAGTTGGCGGCGACTGCCCATGCCGATGAAGTTTCCAAACTAAAGCGGCGGCTGGAGCGGGCCAATGAAGAGCTCATCCGCACCAACAAACTATTGGCGGAGAAGCAAGGTATGCGATTCACATTTGACATGATATGGCTTGTTGTTGTGCTATCTTGCTGAGTTTTGTAATTATGCTCACAGTTGACGCGTCTGAGGTTGATACCCTCAAAAACGCGTTGGACGAGGCCAAGAAGGAGGCGGAGGGGGAACGAGCCCCCGCCAAAAGCATGAATCACGGGTGGAGGAAGTTCAACAAGAGCTCAAGGATGCCATAGGCAAATGTGAGTCCGTAGAGCGCAAGCTTTCGGATCGAGATTCTGAACTTGCTAAGGCCCTCCAAAGCATGAAGGCAACCCGGGTTGAAGCCGAAGGCGCCTGCCGGGAGATCCAAGAAGCAAAGCAGATCGCAGCGGGTAAGGCCTTTAACATGCAAAGCAAATTTGTAAGGAGTAGGTACATATTAATGACCCATGTTTGGAGCTCTCCAGGGGCGTTTGTGGATCTACCCCGGAGTATTGCCGATGCTGCAGAGTTCTTCCAAGCCGAAGAGGGGAGTTCAACGAAGAAGCTGTTCTCGTCGCAGTACCTTGCACTAGAGCATCCGGTGCCCATTAGCGATCAACTGAAGCAGCTGACCGAGCTGCATAGGGTGGCGGAACTGGCCATGAAGGATGTAGTAGTCCGACTTTGTCCAGCCAAACCCATACCCGGCACTTACTTCAGGCTCGTGAAGCGGCTCGTCAGCGCCTGCCCCCGGCTTGATGTCATAAAGCGGTCGACATGTATCGAAGGTGCCCGGATGGCCTTTGCCCGTGTCAAGGTGCAGTGGGCGAAGATGAACGCTGTCAAGCTGGCAACCGAGGGACCGCTCGTGGGAAAAGAATACCGCACGCCTGAGCAGTATTTCGATGAAGTCTTGGAGGGTTCCCTCATTGTAGAGGGCCAGTCTTGGATGGCCTTTGCCCGTGTCAAGGTGCAGTGGGCGAAGATGAACGCTGTCAAGCTGGCAACCGAGGGACCGCTCGTGGGAAAAGAATACCGCACGCCTGAGCAGTATTTCGATGAAGTCTTGGAGGGTTCCCTCATTGTAGAGGGCCAGTCTTGGATGGCCTTTGCCCGTGTCAAGGTGCAGTGGGCGAAGATGAACGCTGTCAAGCTGGCAACCGAGGGACCGCTCGTGGGAAAAGAATACCGCACGCCTGAGCAGTATTTCGATGAAGTCTTGGAGGGTTCCCTCATTGTAGAGGGCCAGTGTTCGATGGACACTATTTTCGAATGAATGTACCTGTAATGCCCGTACTTTGTATTATAAAACAAGGCTTATGTATAATGTGTTGCTTGTTTTATTTTGAAATCCTTTCCTCCTGTGCGGCCGTTTACGGTATCTGAGAGTTGGCCAGTCGTCGACTTCAGCCCCCACATATGTAGTATGGGGGTGTTCGGAATGGCACCTAGACACACTTGACCCAACCAGCGTGGTCCTTGAAGGAGGTGTCAGTGCGGCGAACCAAGCAATCAGACTATGTGGCTTTATCGCTCTCACTTAGCCATAGGAGTTTGACAATGAGGTTTATAGGCGGAGCCCCTAGTGTTGCTCGATTATCTGAACTTGGGTGCTATAGATGCCTCACCGGGCATAGACCGATCCTGCGCATAATGTGGGCAAAATTGCAAGAGATTTGTAGTTAAATAGTCGCCGAATAGCTGACCAGCTCTCGCCACACCATGACAGTTAATTTTCGGCTTTGTCTACTGAGATGTTTATCTGGATGAGCCGAAAACACAATCGTAGTAGTTCTCCCTTTACTGCCTTAGCCGAAAAAGCGGAACGTAAGGCAATAACAAAAGGAGCCGGGCAACCCAACTATTGACCAAAGACATGATCCGCAGCCAATGCATATAATTATATATTCATTATGCCGAATTTGCACTGCAAAAGTGTTTCAGACTTATTTTATTTTTAAGACATGTACATGGCCGAATGGAGCCCCTGGCGATTTTAGGTCATACCAAGGTGTACATGGCAATCAGACGAGAAAAAAAGAAGGAATACAGATTAGGAAATAAGTCGGTACCGAGTAGGTTGGGCGAAAGACTGTTTCCATTATAGTCTGATTGATACGTCAAAACGTATTTTTACAAATGATGTGACAAGCATCCAGGCTATTTTACATGCCGAATACCAGGGAAAGCTATGTACGGGTCCTAAAGAGGAAGAGGCGATCCTTAAAGATCCTTTAGATACTCGGCCGCACGTCTGCGCAGCATTGCTCCTTGGTGTGTGATCCTTCAAGAGGATCGACTATCGGTTTTTCATAAAGGGACTGGAAACGGTGCCCTTGGTACCATCAAAAGTTGACATGGGTTTAAGGAGCCTAGAAAAAAATAAGTAAAAGTGAAATGATATGGGTGTCCACATAGGGTCAAGCTGTATTGTGGATTTTATTTTTAATATGCCTCCGTCTTTGCCCATGGTATCTTTAGTGCGTAGTTATGTATGTGTGGTACATATGCCGTGATGCGGTTGGGGCTGAGACGGAGGCCGGACTGCTAATCGAGCTCCTGACGTTCTTGATCATCGCACTGCGGGGTGGTCCGGACGCATTTAACAGTGTCCAGGGGCTGGACTACCGATGTAGTATTTGGCTTGATAAGGCCATTTTGGACTTCCACTTCAAGGCCCGCGGTGTGTTCCTTAGTACGGAGGGAGCGCTCCATGTTTCCATTGACTGTTATGACACCGCGTGGTCCGGGCATCTTGAGTTTGAGGTAGGCATAGTGCAGGATCGCATTGAAGTGAGCGAACGCGGTTCGTCCAAGCAGTGCATGATAGCCACTGCGGAAGGGGACGATGTCGAAGATCAAATCTTCGCTTCGGAAGTTGTCTGGCGTGCGAGGACGACTTCCAATGTGATTGAGCCCGTGCAACGGGCCTCTACTCAACGTATTACTCCTTTAAAGGTAGTTTTAGTGGGTTTAATTCTTGACGAATCAATACCCATTTTACGGACCGTGTCCTGATAGAGCAAGTTAAGACTGCTACCCCCGTCCATGAGGACTCGCATAAGTGGAATCGATCGATAATTGGGTCAAGGACCAATGCGGCCGAGCCTCCATGACGGATACTAGTCGGATGGTCTCTGTGATCGAAAGTGATCGGGCAGGCTCACCATAGGTTGAATTTTGGGGCGACTGGCTCTATCGCGTAGACGTCCCTCAGAGCGCACTTGCGCTCCCGTTTGGGGATATGAGTAGCGTATATCATATTCACCATTTTGACTTCGGGGGGAAATTTCTTCTGTCCCGCTATATTAGGCGGATGAGGTTCGTCGTCGTTGTCCTCGCTAGGCGACCCCTTCTCCTTATGTTCGGTATTCATCTTACCGGCCTGTTTGAAGACCCAACAAATTCTGTGGGTATGGTTGGCTGGCTTTTCTAGGGTGCCATGAAGCTGGCAAGATCGATCGACTATTCGTTCCAAGTTAGATGAACTGCCTTTATTCTTTTTGAATGGCCTCTTCCGTTGACCGGATTTAGAGCCACTGAATCCAGAATTGACCGCTGGGTCTACGGTATTATCATTGTTGCTCCGACACTTGTGTTTGTTGCGTTGGGGCCTGCTGTTGTCGTTTCTGCTTTCGGAGGTACCTGCGTCGCTGGTACCATTGTTGTTGTGGGCTAACCAGCTATCCTCTCATGTGCTGTAAGGCTACCATGGACTTTGGCTTTTCTTGGCCAAGGTGTCGGGCGAGCCATTCGTCCCGGATGTTGTGTTTGAAGGCCTCTAGGGCTTCGGCGTCCGGATAGTCGACAATTTGGTTCTTTTTAGTTAAGAGCCTTGTCCATAGTTTCCGGGCCGACTCTCTGGGTTGCTGAACTATGTGACTGAGCTCATCGGCGTCTGGGGGCCGTACATAAGTACCCTGGAATTTTCTCTGAAGGCTTCCTCTAGATCTTCCCAGGTGCCAATAGAATTATCTGGGAGGTTGTTTAACTAGTGCCGAGCTGGTCCCTTTAATTTGAGCGGGAGGTACTTGATGGCATGTAGATCGTCACCGCGAGCCATGTGAATATGGAGAAGAAAATCTTCTATCCAGACTGCGGGATCTGTCATGCCGTTGTATGATTCCATGTTAACGGGTTTAAACCCTTCTGGGAACTGATGTTCCATTACTTCATCGGTGAAGCATAGGGGGTGTGCAGCGCCTCTGTACCGGGCGACGTCGCGGCGTAGTTCGGACAGAGGCCGTATGCGGTTTTTGGCCCGTGTGAGGTTGTTTTTGTCATGCCAAGTCTGATGGACATCCTCGCGCGTTGGAGCACGCCCCCTTGATCCATAGATTGATCTAGTCTGACCGGCTCTATTGTCCAGGTCCTGTCGTAGGTCATAGGTATATCATGGGGCCGCTGTTTCTCTGCCATTACGGCAAGGTGGTGCGGGTGGTGTTCGGCTTGAGCGGCCGCTCTGTGCCGGCCACGCGGCGGTCGGCCAGGTCTGCCAGCATTGCGCATTGGCTGTATGGGCTCCGGGGCCTCTTCGTTAAATTGTGGCAGTAGCTTGCGCTTCGGGTAGCTCTTTGGGGGTGCGAGGCTGTATTCCTCAGCTGCCAGGACGTTAGTCCATCTGTCATTGAGAAAATCCTGATCAGCTTGAAGTTGTTGCTGCCTCTTTTTCAGGCTTCTCGCAGTGGCGATTAGCCGGTGCTTGAAGCGCTCTTGTTCGAGAGGTTCCTCTGGCACGATGAAGTCTTCACCGCTGGGGCTCACATCCTCTTCGGAGATTGGTAGGTAATTACTATCCTCTGAGTCCTCATTCCCGACAGGATCATCGGGGTTTACTTGCCCATCCTCCCAATCATCTTGTTCGGATGTTGGCTCTACAGGGGCTTGAGGGTCTTCGGCGTTCTCCGGAGTGTTATTCTCTTCGGTGCCGGTATTACTGTCTTTTCGGCGACGCGATTTTGAGCGGCACCACTAGCGTCGATGTTTTGGAGGTTCTTCGGTAGGCTTGTCCTCAACCAGATTCTCCTTGCCGTCGTCGCCATCCTCTTTGGGTGTGTCCACCATGTACACGTCGTATGTGGAGGTGGCCGTCCATCTTCCGATAAACGGAGGGTTTTGGCCTTGTTCGTCTTCGGCATCGCCGTCCATAACGTCGATGTCTTCGAAGGTGTAATCCAACATGTCAGTTAAATCTTCGACAGTGGCTATGAAGTGGGTGGTGGGTGGGACGCAAAATTCCCCGCTCTCAGCCCCTAGTCTGGGCTAGGCGTAGTTCGGAAGCGATCCGTCCGTAATGGCGAGTGATCACATTAAGTCTAGGGCCTCGTTTAAAGGTGAGGGTTGGATAGAGAAACGAGAGTCTGTGGGGCTGTCCGGAGTCAGAGTCTCCTGGCGGCGCCCGCTTGACATGGACCTCGAGAGTTCGGACCTAGAGTCTGGCGGAGTGTCCGGTGGTTCTCCAGCAGCAAGCTCCATAAGTGCAGAGAGTCCAGCGGGCTCTAGACTCCCATCTTCGGACATGTCAACCTGCTCTGGATCTAAGGTCAGAGCGGTAATTGGGGCCGTGAACCCTCCGAAGATCAAATCTCCTCGGATATCAGTGACATAGTTTAAGCTCTTGAAACTAATCTAATGACCAGGGGTGTAGCTGTCGATCTTCTCAAAGTGACCAGTCAAGTTGGATCGCAGCACAAAGCCGCCGAACACAAAAATTTGGCCCGAGGGGGAAATCTCCCCCGAAACAGCATCATTCTGGATGATCAAATGAGCCATCGAATCCTTCATCGACGACACAGAGGAACTCTTAATGAAAGCACCAATGTCGAGGTCAAAACTGGCAGATCTCGGGTAGGGGGTCCCGAATTGTGCGTCTAAGGATCGAAGCTAACAGGAGGCAGGGGACACGATGTTTACCAAGGTTCGGGCCCTCTTGATGGAGGTAAAACCCTACATCCTACTTGATTGACTTTGATGAGTATAGGGGTTACAAGAGTTGGTCTACCATGAGATCATAATGGCTAAACCCTAGATGTCTAGCCTGTATGATTATGACTGCCTCTACGGACTAAACCCTCCAGTTTATATAGATAACGGAGGGGGCTAGGGTTTGTACAGAGTCGGTTTATAGAGAAAGGAATCTTCATATCCGAACGCCAAGCTTGCCTTCGACGCTAAAGAGAGTCCCATCCGGACACGGGGGAAGCCTTCTATCTTGTATCTTCACGGAACACCAGTCCGGCCAACGTCACATAGCCAGGACGCCCGGGGACCCCCTAATCCAAGATTCCCTCAATTGTGTTGATGTAAATTTGGCCACAGAGGTCGCAGCTTGTGCATACATTCATTGAGCATTATGGTATGGTCAGATGCTAGTGCCTGATAATTTTTGCATGAGCTATATATCCATGACCATCGCTCTTGCAGTGAACAATTATCCTGCATCAAAAAATATCACAAGCCAGGGTACTTGTTCTCATTTAATATGTGCTGACAGAATATATAGAAAAGATAACACCTGGTGATTTGCCGGATGAGCGCAGACATTGATAATGCCCAGCGTGGACAAAAAATATATGAAATTATGCTCTGCAAATGCCATAGCACTTGTAGTATTGTACCAGGGCTCCACATGTGAGAGTATTCCACCAATAATTAATCAAATCAGCCTTGACGTAATTGATCTACCATTGTACTTTGCTTCTAGTCTTTGAGATTTAATCCAGCACTTCGACTTCCATCAGCCTGCGGTAAACATAATAGTAGTAATTACCCACTGGGACTCCTGCCCCACGGTGGGCGCCAACTGTCGTGGATTTGTCACGACAGATGTCCTTAGTGCGAGGACTTTGTCATGAGGCCAACACATCTAACTGGTAGCTTGAGAGGGGTTGAGCAGGACGAGAGACACGAGGTTTTACCCAGGTTCGGCACCTCACGGTGGAGGTAAAATCCTACATTCTGCTTCATTGATATTGATGATGATGATCACGATTACATGGGTGCTCTATCTCGAGAGATATTGATTTGTCTGTCTCAACTTGTCCCTACATGCTGTTTGTGGTTAGGTCTCATTATGCTCATGAGGGAGTCGCCGCATAAGCCGGCTCCTCTTTAGTTGTGTCTAGCCTTCGCGATTCTCTTCTCCCCCTCTTGGGGTGCCCTGCCCCTCCTTATATAAGTTGAAGGGGCGGGTTACATGACTAGTCCTAGTAGGATTAGGATTACTCTATTACAAGTGGAGTCCTAGTCTTGCTTCCTTTGTAAGGGAATATTCCTTAGACCTTTTCTATTAAGCCAGCCCACCATAACACAAGCCGGTCTTGCATGAACCGCCTTCTGGGCCTCCAGGTCTTGTCGCTCCTTTGACCCTCCTGCCGGGTTACCTATGAGTCACCTGGCTCAGCTGAGTCATTAGTGAGTGGAGAGATCCGGGCGGGTCACTTAGTGAGTCGCCAAGTCAGGGCGTGTTACCAGTGAGTCACCAAATTCGGCCGGGTCATACCGCGGGGTATATCCCCCTGGCTTGGCCCAAACGCGCTACCGGATGTCGTCGGGGTAGGCCTAACTAGTTCACATGCTAGAGGGTAGTAGTTGCTCATCCCTTGAGATTTTCTTGGCTTCTTCATTAACCTGAGCGCAGGTCAATTTTTGGGTTCTCTCGTGTGTCGTGTAACGCCAGCTGTAGTGGGGCCACCTTTGTAATGGCCCGTGAATGACTTTAACACACTGGTGAGTAACCACCTTGACACTCTCCCGCACCACACGCCTCCATTACATACACCACTCAATGCATGCAGCATACGTGGCCAAGGTTAAGAGCGTGGTGGGAAGAGGGAGTTGAGTGCAGGGGTGGAGATGGTGCCCTGGCTCCTCCAGCAGCCTTCAAACTGGGGCCCGATAGGCTTCCTCGCGGGTTTGTAGCTTAGTTCTCCCTGCCGCGTCGTGCTAGCCAGATGGTGGCGGT
The DNA here is from genome assembly GCF_003073215.2 of Triticum urartu. Lineage (NCBI taxonomy): Eukaryota > Viridiplantae > Streptophyta > Magnoliopsida > Poales > Poaceae > Triticum > Triticum urartu. The sequence goes on from NC_053028.1 coordinate 305,051,521, forward strand.
TGATGGTTCGTCTCTGCCGATCTCTTCACCATCAGCTTCACCCGCGCCTTCCTGGTCTTGTTGGGCTACCTTTCCTGGAGACTGACAGGGTCAGGCTGGGCTTCTGCCTAGGCGCCCCTTTTGCCCTCATCACCTCCTGCCGAAGTGCCTAGGAGGAGAGGGATAAGAAATGGCATCACGGGGCACTTATGTTTTTTGAATCTAAAATGTGTAGGCACTTCCCAAAATTTAGATCAAATTATGTAATTTATTTCAAACATGTTTGTGTTCTGTAAGGTCTAAGCTTTTTGACCAACATAATAATGAAAAAAATAAACCTTGTCGGGCACTTGTGCATGTATCCTGTCAATGCAGAGGTAGAATGCCTCTATACACTCAATTAAATAACTTTTCCCTGGCAGGTTATCCTGCTGATACCCTCAGTTTGCTGCCGCGGAGCTAGGCCTGCCGAGCACAACTCATAAAGAGGGACCCGCCCCCTACTAAGCCTTCTCGCCAAAGGCTACTGCAACCATCCCAACCGAAGTAGCGTTCGAGTCAGAGGATGGGAGCACCTACGTTTCGAAAGTGGCGAGGTTTTCTTATGCACAAGTTTTTACTTACAGAATACGTACGGATAAGAGAGAGAACTTATCTATTTGGGATCACCGGGGATCGAATGTAAGATTGTCTTCTCTTCTCCTCTTTGGGACCGAGTCCTCGGTAGGAGCCTGCAGTTTGGTGCAGATGAAAAGGATGCATCATGCGATCCTATCTACATGAACATGCTATGCTCATGTTATGATTATGCATGCATGCAATTTGTCGGGGGGGGGGGGGCAAGCGCTTCATTTATTTCTCTATTGCTTAGGGTCTGCGCTTGGATTTGCACAAAGGGTTACATGCAATAGAGGCAAGGCCTGTACAAAAGGGTGGTTGCCAGGCAGGGCCCGACAGCCGCGCCTTATGGGTAGAGCTTGCGGAGATGCTCAATGCTCCATGAGTTTTGCAACTGAATGCCATCTCTGGTTTCCAGATGAACTGCGCCAGGTCTGGTGACTCATACTACCCGATAAGGGCCTTCCCACTTCGGCATCAACTTATTTGTACCCTTGGCGGACTGAACGCGTCTAAGGACAAGGGCGTCTTCCTCAAAACTCTGGGCATGAACCCTATGGCTGTGATAGCAACACAGGGCTTGGAGGTAGCATGCAGTACACGTAGCAGCCCAGAGACGGTTCTCCTTGAGTACCACAGCATCGTCACGTCGGTATTGTTCTTGCGCCACTTCATCGTAGGCAAGCACTCTAGGTGACCCGTAATTCAGTTACGTGGGAATAACTGCTTCTGCCCCATAGACTAGGGAGAAGGGAGTCTGCCCGGTAGCTCAATTTGGTGTCATTCTGAGGGACCAAAGAACCACCAGCAGCTCGTCGATCCACCGCCTGCCACACTTTTGCAGCTTATCAAACTGTTCTCATCTTGAGTCCTCGCAACACTTTAGCATTCACCCTCTCAGCTTGCCCTTTGCTCCTTCATTGAGCAAAAGAGGTGACTGAGATCTTGCTTGTGAGGGCATGAACGTATTGCATGAAGGTGTTGCTCGTGAATTGGGCGCCATTGTCGGTGATGATTCGAGCAGGGACTGCGAAGCGGCACACCAGTCCTTTCAAGAACATGATAGCTGACTGGGCAGTCACCTTTCTTACGGGCTCTACTTCTGGCCACTTTGTAAACTTTTCGATTGCAACAAACAATAATTCAAAGCCCCGGGTAGCACGGGGGAAAGGGTCCAAGATATGGAGCCCCCAGACCGAAGAAGGCCATGACAAAGGGATTGTCTTAAGAGCTTGGGCAGGCATATGGATATTCTTGGAATGGAACTGGTAGGCTTCACATTTGGTGACCAACTCAATTGCATCTTGGAGGGCTATGGGAAAGTAAAATCCTTGTTGGAAGGCTTTTACAACCAGAGCCCTCGATCCAATGTGTGAGCCGCACATTGATACGTCTCCAACATATCTATAATTTTTATTGCTCCATGCTATATTATCTACTGTTTGGACTATATTGGGCTTTATTTTCCACTTTTATATTATTTTTGGGACTAACCTATTAACCGGAGGCCCAACCCAGAATTGCTGTTTTTTTGCCTATTTCAGTATTTCGGATAAACGGAATATCAAACGGAGTCCAAACGGAATAAAATCTTCGGAAACGTGATTTTCTCACCGAACGTGGTCCAGGAGACTTGGATCCTACTGCAAGGGGTCAAAGAGGTGGTCACGAGGGTGGGCCCCCCCTAGGGCGCGCCCCCCTACCTCGTGGGCCCCTCGATGCTCCACCGACGTACTCCTTCCTCCTATATATACACACGTACCCCTAAACAATTAGAACGGGAGCCAAAAACCTAATTCCACCGCCGCAACTTTCTGTATCCACGAGATCCCATCTTGGGGCCTATTCCGGAGCTCCGCCGGAAGAGGGTCGTCATCACGGATGGCTTCTACATCATCATAGCCCCTCCGATGAAGTGTGAGTAGTTTACCTCAGACCTTCGGGTCCATAGTTAGTAGCTAGATGGCTTCTTCTCTCTCTTTGAATCTCAATACAAAGTTCTCCCCCTCTCTTGTGGAGATCTATTCGATGTAATCTTCTTTTTGCGGTGTGTTTGTTGAGATCGATGAATTGTGGGTTTATGATCAAGTCTATCTATGAATAATATTTGAATCTTCTCTGAATTCTTTTATGCATGATTGGTTATCTTTGCAAGTCTCTTCGAATTATCCATTTGGTTTGGCCAACTAGATTGGTATTCTTGCCATGGGAGAAGTGCTTAGCTTTGGGTTCGATCTTGCGGTGTCCTTACCCAGTGACAGAAGGGGTAGCAAGGCACGTATTGTATCGTTGCCATCGAGGAGAACAAGATGGGGTTTATTTCATATTGCATGAATTTATCTCTCTACATCATGTCATCTTGCTTAAGGCGTTACTCTATTTTTAACTTAATACTCTAGATGCATGCTGGATAGCGGTCGATGAGTGGAGTAATAGTAGTAGATGCAGAATCGTTTTGATCTACTTGTCACGGATGTGATGCCTATATACATGATCATGCCTAGATATTCTCATAATTATGCACAATTCTATCAATTGCTCAACAGTAATTTGTTCACCCACCGTAGAATACTTATGCTCTTGAGAGAAGCCACTAGTGAAACCTATGGCCCCCGGGTCTATTCTCATCATATCAATCTCCATCACTTTTATATTGTTTTGCTATTTACCTTGCCTTTAATTTTTACTTTGCATATTTATATCAAAAATACCAAAAATATTCTATCTATCAGATCTCATTCTCGTAAGTGACCGTGAAGGGCTTGACAACCCCTAATCGCGTTGGTTGCGAGGAGCTATCGCTTTGTGCAGGTATGAGGGACTTGAGCGTGGGCTCCTACTGGACTGATACCTTGGTTCTCAAAAACTAAGGGAAATACTTATGCTACTCTGCTGCATCATCCCTTCCTCTTCGGGGAAAACCAATGCAAGCTCAAGACGTAGCAAGAAGGATTTATGGCGCCGTTGCCGGGGAGTCTACGCAAAAAGTCAATATACCAAGTACCCATCACAATCCATATCTCTCGCATTACATTATTTTCCATTTGCCTCTCATTTTCCTCTCCCCCCAATTCACCCTTGCCGTTTTATTTGCCCTCTCTCTCTCTATCCTCCCTCTCTGTTTTCCTCTTTTCGTCTGCTTGCTTTTTGTTTGCTCATGTGTTAGATTGCTTGTTTGTCACGATGGCTCAAGATGCTACCAAATTGTGTGAATTCACCAATACCAATAATAATGATTTCCTTAGCACTCCGATTGCTCCTCTTACCAATGCTGAATCTTGTGAAATTAATATTGCTTTGTTGAATCTTGTTATGAAAGATCAATTCGCCGGCCTTCCTAGTGAAGATGCCGCTACTCATCTGAATAGCTTCGTTGATTTATGTGATATGCAAAAGAAAAAAGATGTCAATAATGATGTCGTTAAATTGAAGCTATTTCCTTTTTCGCTTAGAGATCGTGCTAAAGCTTGGTTTTCGTCTTTGCCTAAGAATAGTATTGATTCATGGAACAAATGCAAAGATGCTTTTATCTCTAAGTATTTTCCTCCCGCTAAGATCATCTCCCTTAGAAACGATATAATGAACTTTAAACAACTTGATCATGAACATGTTGCACAAGCTTGGGAGAGAATGAAATTAATGATACGTAATTGCCCTACTCATGGTTTGAATTTGTGGATGATTATACAAAAATTTTATGCCGGATTGAATTTTGCTTCTAGAAATCTTTTAGATTCGGCCGCGGGAGGCACTTTTATGGAAATCACTTTAGGAGATGCTACTAAACTCTTAGATAATATTATGGTTAAGTATTCTCAATGGCATACTGAAAGAACTTCTAATAAAAAAGTGCATGCGATAGAAGAAATTAATGTGTTGAGTGGAAAGATGGATGAACTTATGAAGTTATTTGCTACTAAGAGTGTTTCTTCTGATCCTAATGATATGCCTTTGTCTACTTTGATTGAGAATAACAATGAATCTATGGATGTAAATTTTGTTGGTAGGAATAATTTTGGTAACAACGCTTATAGAGGGAATTTTAATCCTAGGCCATATCCTAGTAATCCTTCTAATAATTATGGGAATTCCGAGAACAACTCTTATGGAAATTATAATAAGATGCCCTCTGATTTTGAATCAAATATTAAAGAATTTATTTCTTTGCAAAAGAATTTTAATGCCATGATTGAAGAAAAATTGCTTAAGATTGATGATTTGGCTAGGAACGTTGATAGAATTGCTTTTGATGTAGATGCTTTGAAACTTAGATCTATTCCACCTAAGCATGATATTAACGAGTCTCTAAAAGCCATGAGAATTTCAATTGATGAGTGTAAAGAAAGAACCGCTAGGATGCGTGCTTCCAAAGATGCCTTTATTAAAGCGTGTTCTTCTAATTCTTATGAAAATCAAGATGAAGATCTAAAAGTAATTGATGTGTCTCCTATTAAATCTTTATTTTGCAATATGAATCTTGATGAAACTGAATATGATCTTCCTTTACCTAGAAGGCGTTCTAAAAATTCAGAGTATTTAGATCTTAATAATGAAATTAATTGAAGTGGGATGGAAAGAAATAAAAATCTAGATGTTGCTAAACCCACTATATTGGATTTCAAGGAATTTAATTATGAAAATTGCTCTTTGATTGATTGTATTTCCTTGTTGCAATCCATGCTAAATTCTCCACATGCTTATAGTCGAAATAAAGCCTTCACCGAACATATTGTTGATGCCTTGATGCAATCTTATGAAGAAAAACTTGAGTTGAAAGTTTCTATCCCTAGAAAACTCTATGATGAATGGGAACCAACTACTAAAATTAAAATTAAAGATCATGAGTTTTATGCTTTGTGTGATTTGGGTGCTAGTGTCTCTACTATTCCCAAGACTTTGTGTGATTTACTAGATTTCCGTAATTTTGATGATTGCTCTCTAAACTTGCATATTGCGGATTCCACTATTAATAAACCTATGGGAAGAATTAATGATGTTCTTATTGTTGCAAATAGGAATTATGTGCCCGTAGATTTCATTGTTCTTGATATAGATTGCAATCCTTCTTGCCCTATTATTCTTGGTAGACCTTTCCTTAGAACGGTTGGTGCGATTATTGATATGAAGGAAGGGAATATTAGATTTAAATTTCCATTAAAAAGGGCATGGAACACTTTCCAAGAAAGAAAATAAAATTACCATATGAAACTATCATGAGAGCCACTTATGGATTACCTACCAAAGATGGCAATACCTAGATCTATTCTTGCTCGTTATGCCTAGCTAGGGGCGTTAAACGATAGCGCTTGTTGGGAGGCAACCCAATTTTATTTTTGTTCCTTGCTTTTTGCTCCTGTTTAGTACTAAATAAATTATTTAGCCTCTGTTTTGGTTGTGTTTTTTGTGTTTAATTAGTGTTTGTGCCAAGTAGAACCGTTGGGAAGACTTGGGGAAAGTCTTGTTGAACTTGCTGTAAAAAACAGAAACTTTAGCGCTCACGAGAACTGCTTTCATTTTTACTTTAAGAGTGATATTTAGTTAATTCTTTTTGCAGATGATTAATAGATAAATTCCTCACGTCGAGCAATTTATTTTAGAATTTTTGGGGTTCCAGATTTTGCGCTAGCTACATATTACTACAGACTGTTCTGTTTTTGACAGATTCTGTTTTTCGTGTGTTGCTTGCTTATTTTGATGAATCTATGGCTAGTAAAATATTTTATAATCCATAGAGAAGTTGGAATACAGTAGGTTTAACACCAATACAAATAAAGAATGAGTTCATTACAGTACCTTGAAGTGGTCTTTTGTTTTCTTTCAACGGAGCTCACGAGTTTTCTATCTTGAGTATTGTGTTGTGAAGTTTTCAAGTTTTGGGTGAATTCTTTTGATGGATCATGGAACAAGGAGTGGCAAGAGCCTAAGCTTGGTGATGCCCATGGAACCCCCAAGATAATCCAAGGACACCAAAAAGTCAAAGCTTGGGGATGCCCTGGAAGGCATCCCCTCTTTTCGTCCACTTCCATCGGTAATTTACTTGGAGCTATACTTTTATTCACCAACATGATATGTGTTTTGCTTGGAGCGTCTTGTATTATTTGTGTATTTGTTTGTTAGTATGCCACAATCATCCTTGCTGTACACACCTTTTGAGAGAGCCATACATGAATTAAAATTTGATAGAATACTCTATGTGCTTCACTTATATCCTTTGAGCTAGATAGTTTTGCTCTATGTGCTTCACTTATATCCTTTGAGCTAGATAGTTTTGCTCTATGTGCTTCACTTATATCTTTTGAGCTAGATAATTTTGCTCTGTGTGCTTCACTTAGATCTTTTAGAGCATGATGGTGGATTCGTTTTAAAGAAACTATTGATCTCTCATGCTTCACTTAAATTAATTTGAGAGTCTCTTAATAGCATGGTAATTTGCCTAACAATAATATGCTTGGTATTCAAGATTTGTGAAACTTTCTTTTGAGTGTGTTGAATACTAAGAAAAGATTGAAGCATGATAATTGTTTTGAGATATGGAGGTGATAATATTAAAGTCATGCTAGTTGAGTAGTTGTGAATTTAAAGAATACTTGTGTTAAAGTTTGTGATTCTCGTAGCATGCACGTATGGTGAACCGTTATGTGATGAAGTCGGAGCATGATTTATTTATTGATTGTCTTCCTTATGAGTGGCGGTTGGGGACGAGCGATGGTCTTTTCCTACCAATCTATCCCCCTAGGAGCATGCGCGTAATACTTTGCTTTGATAACTTCTAAATTTTTTGCAATAAGTATATGAGTTCTTTATGACTAATGTTGAGTCCATGCATTATACGCACTCTCACCCTTCCACCCTTGCTAGCCTCTCTAATACCGTGCAACTTTCGCCGGTATCATACACCTACCATATACCTTCCTCAAAACAGCCACCATACCTACCTATTATGGCATTTCCATAGCCATTCCGAGATATATTGCTATGCAACTTTCCACCATCTAGTTCATCATGACACATCCATCATTGTCATATTGCTTAGCATGATCATGTAGTTGACATAATATTTGTGGCAAAGCCATCATTCATAATTCTTTCATACTTGTCACTCTTGATTCATTGCATATCCCGGTACACCGCCGGAGGCATTCATATAGAGTCATACTTTGTTTTAGTATCGAGTTGTAATCATTGAGTTGTAAATAAATAGAAGTGTGATGATCATCATTCAATAGAGCATTGTCCCAAAAAAAGAGAAAGGCCAAAGAAAAAAAAGAAGGCCCAAAAAATATAAATAAATAAAAAAGGGGCAATTCTACTATCCTTTTTTCCACACTTGTGCTTCAAAGTAGCACCATGACATAGCAAGTCTCATATATTATGCTTCAAAGTAGCACCATGTTCTTCATATAGAGAGTCTCATATATTGTCACTTTCATATACTAGTGGGAATTTTACGTTATAGAACTTGGATTGTATATTACAATGATGGGCTTCCTCAAATTGCCCTAGGTCTTCGTGAGCAAGCAAGTTGGATGCACACCCACTAGTTTCTTTTGTTGAGCTTTCATACATTTATAGCTCTAGTGCATCCGTTGCATGGCAATCCCTACTCACTCGCATTGATATCTATCGATGGGCATCTCCCCAGCCCATTGATACGCCTAGTTGATGTGAGACTATCTTCTCCTTTTTGTCTTCTCCACAACCACCATTCTATTCCACCTATAGTGCTATATCCATGGCTCACGCTCATGTATTGCGTGAAGATTGAAAAAGTTTTGAAAAAGTTAGAGTATGAAACAATTGCTTGGCTTGTCATCGGGGTTGTGCATGATTTAAATACTTTGTGTGGGGAAGATGGAGCGTAGCCAAACTATATGATTTTGTAGGGATAACTTTCTTTGGCCATGTTATTTTGAGAAGACATAATTGCTTTGTTAGTATGCTTGAAGTATTATTATTTTCTATGTCAATATAAATTTTTGTCTTGAATCTTTCTAATCTGAATATTCATACCACAATTAAGAAGATTTGCATTGAAATTATGCCAAGTAGCACTCCGCATCAAAAATTCTCTTTTTATCATTTACCTACTCGAGGACGAGCAGGAATTAAGCTTGGGGATGCTTGATACGTCTCCAATGTATCTATAATTTTTGATTACTCCATGCTATATTATCTACTGTTTGGACTATATTGGGCTTTATTTTCCACTTTTATATTATTTTTGGGACTAACCTATTAATCGGAGGCCCAGCCCAGAATTGCTGTTTTTTGCCTATTTCAGTATTTCGGATAAACGGAATATCAAATGGAGTCCAAACGGAATAAAATCTTCGGAAACGTGATTTTCTCACCGAACGTGATCCAGGAGACTTGGACCCTACTGCAAGGGATCAAAGAGGTGGTCACGAGGGTGGGCCCCCCCTAGGGCGCGACCCCCTACCTCATGGGCCCCTCGGTGCTCCACCGACGTACTCCTTCCTCCTATATATACACACGTACCCCTAAACGATCAGAACAGGAGCCAAAATCCTAATTCCACCGCCGCAACTTTCTATATCCACGAGATCCCATCTTGGGGCCTGTTCTGGAGCTCCGCCGGAAGAGGGTCGCCATCACGGAGGGCTTCTACATCATCATAGCCCCTCCGATGAAGTGTGAGTAGTTTACCTCAGACCTTCGGGTCCATAGTTAGTAGCTAGATGGCTTCTTCTCTCTCTTTGAATCTCAATACAAAGTTCTCCCCCTCTCTTGTGGAGATCTATTCGATGTAATCTTCTTTTTGCGGTGTGTTTGTTGAGATCGATGAATTGTGGGTTTATGATCAAGTCTATCTATGAATAATATTTGAATCTTCTCTGAATTCTTTTATGCATGGTTGGTTATCTTTGCAAGTCTCTTTGAATTATCTGTTTGGTTTGGCCAACTAGATTGGTAGTTCTTGCCATGGGAGAACAGCTTAGCTTTGGGTTCGATCTTGCGGTGTCCTTACCCAGTGACAGAAGGGGTAGCAAGGCACGTATTGTATCGTTGCCATCGAGGATAACAAGATGGGGTTTATTTCATATTGCATGAATTTATCTCTCTACATAATGTCATCTTGCTTAAGGTGTTACTCTGTTTTTAACTTAATACTTTAGATGCATGCTGGATAGCGGTCGATGAGTGGAGTAATATTAGTAGATGCAGAATCGTTTTGATCTACTTGTCACGGACGTGATGCCTATATACATGATCATGCCTAGATATTCTCATAATTATGCACAATTCTATCAATTGCTCAACAGTAATTTGTTCACCCACCATAGAATACTTATGCTCTTGAGAGAAGCCACTAGCGAAACCTATGGCCCCCCTTGCCTTTACTTTTTTACTTTGCATATTTATATCAAAAATACCAAAAATATTCTATCTATCAGATCTCATTCTCGTAAGTGACCGTGAAGGGCTTGACAACCCCTAATCGCGTTGGTTGCGAGTTGCTATCGCTTTGTGCAGGTATGAGGGACTTGAGCATGGGCTCCTACTGGATTGATACCTTGGTTCTCAAAAACTGAGGGAAATACTTACGCTACTCTGCTGCATCATCCCTTCCTCTTCGGGGAAAACCAACGCAAGCTCAAGACGTAGCACACATACCCTTGTGTATCTCTGCCAGCAGTTCCTTTCCTTCTTCCCGGCAAATGGACTTCAATTTCACACCATTGGGCCTCCATCTATACAGCTTGTCATCAACGAACTGATACACACTGGCCCTCCGGGCAACTCTTTAATCTTCTTCTTGCTCTTTGGGAAGTTCTCCAGTTTGCAGGAAATGGACCGTGTGTCGCACCCAAGTTGGAGCCTGAGGCTCAGCACCTCCTCATTCTCGGGAGTGTATTCCTCGACTGGTGGGACTAGTGGTCTGGTGGGAGGATCCAGCTCAGCGACCGAAGGGGAGTTTTTCCCGACAAGCCTTCTGTCGGGAGCCTCAAGAGGTTCTACTGGGAGACCGGAGTCCAGTTGCCGGGGATATGGAGGTCTGAGTGTAGGATCGAAAGTATGTCTAGAGGGGGGGGGGTGATTAGACTACTTGACCAAATAAAAACTTAACCTTTTCCCAATTTTAGTTCTTGGCAGATTTTAGCTATTCTAGGACAAGTCAAGCAATCATCACACAATTCAAGCAAGCATGCAAAGAGTTTATGGGCAGCGGAAAGTAAATCATGCAACTTGCGAGAATGTAAAGGGAAGGGTTTGGAGAGTTCAAACGCTATTGGAGACACGGATGTTTTTCCTGTGGTTCGGATAGGTGGTGCTATCCTACATCCACGTTGATGGAGACTTCAACCCACGAAGGGTAATGGTTGCGCGAGTCCACACAGGGCTCCACCCAAGGGCAATGGTTGCGTGAGTCCACGAAGGGCTCCACCCACGAAGGGTCCACGAAGAAGCAACCACCCACAAAGGGTCCACGAAGAAGCAACCTTGTCTATCCCACCATGGCCATCGCCCACGAAGGACTTGCCTCACTAGCGGTAGATCTTCACGAAGTAGGCGATCTCCTTGCCCTTACAAACTCCTTGGTTCAACTCCACAATCTTGTCGGAGGCTCCCAAGTGACACCTAGCCAATCTAGGAGACACCACTCTCCAAGAAGTAACAAACGGTGTGTAGGTAATGAACTCCTTGCTCTTGTGCTTCAAATGATAGTCTCCCTAACACTCAACTCTCTCTCATAGGATTTGGATTTGGTGGAAAGAAGATTTGAGTGGAAAGCAACTTGGGAAGGCTAGAGATCAAGATTCATATGGTAGGAATGGAATGTCTTGGTCTCAACACATGAGTAGGTGGTTCTCTCTCAGAACAAATGAGTTGGAATGATGTGTGTGTTCTGATGGCTCTCTGTCTAAATGAGAAAGAGGTGGAGGGGTATATATAGCCTCTACACAAAATCCAACCGTTACACACAATTTACCAATCTCGGTGGGACCGAATCAGAAAACTCGGTCTGACCGAAATAGTAAACCTAGTGACCGTTAGGAATTTCGGTGGGACTGACATGCAACTCGGTACGACCGATTCGGTTAGGGTTTGGGCATAACGTAATCTCGGTGAGACCGATTACACAAACTCGGTGAGACCGAATTTGGTAATTAGCTAACCAGAGAGTTGGTCAGGCAAACTCGGTGGGACCGATTTGCTCTTTCGGTGAGACCGAAAAGTTACAAAAGGGAAACATAGAGTTTACATTGCAATCTCGGTGGGACCGATTCGCTCTTTCGGTGGGACTGAAAAGTTACGAAAGGGAAACAGAGAGTTTGCAACCCCATCTCAGTGGGACCGAGATCCTTATCGATAGAACCGAATTGCTAGGGTTTGGCAGTGGCTAATGACAAGTGAAACTCAGTGGCGCCGGATAGGAAGAATCGGTAGGACCGAGTTTGGCTTAGAGTTTTGGTCATATGTGGATATGGGAAAGTAGTTGAGGGTTTTGGAGCATATCACTAAGCACATGAAGCAAGAGGCTCATTAAGAAACACCTCATCCCTCCTTAATAGTATTGGATTTTCCTATGGACTCAATGTGATCTTGGATCACTAAAATATAAAATGAAGAGTCTTGAGCTTTTGAGCTTGAGCCAATCCATTGTCCTTAGCATTTTGAGGGTTCCACTTTCACATCCATGCCATGCCAATCATTGAGCTTTCCTGAAATAATTATCTTGGAATAGTATTAGCTCAATGAGCTATATGTTGTTATGAATTACCAAAACCACCTAGGGATAGTTGCACTTTCACTGAGTCAGATGGGGAACAAAAGTTCTTGGATCCACCTAGGGATAGTTACCAACTCTCTCTCAATGAGCTCAATGAGATATATGAATTAGCTCAATGAGCACTTTCGCCTAAGTATTTAAAAAATCCCATCGAGTGGAGAGAAAACCTCCTACTCGGGGGCTTAGCTGCAGTCCAGTACTCGCCTAAGTCTTCTCACTCGGAGACTTAGCTACAATCCGGCACTCGCCTAAGTTTGAAAAAATCCTACCGAGTGGAGAGCAATCCTCCCACTCGGGGGCTTAGCTGCGGTCCAGTGCTCGCCTAAGTTTTCTCACTTGGAGACTTAGCTGCAGTCCGATACTCGCCTAAGTATTTGAAAATCCTACCGAGTGGAGAGCAGTCCTCCCACTCGGGGGCTTAGCTGCAGTCTAGTACTCGCCTAAGTTTTCTCACTTGGAGACTTAGCTGCAGTCCGGTACTCGCCTAAGTATTTAAAAAATCCCATGGAGTGGAGAGCAAACCTCCCACTCGGGGGCTTAGCTGCAGTCCAGTACTCGCCTAAGTTTTCTCACTCGAAGACTTAGCTGCAGTCCGGCACTCGCCTAAGTTTGAAAAAATCCTACCGAGTGGAGAGCAATCCTCCCACTCGGAGGCTTAGCTGCAGTCCAGTGCTCGCCTAAGTTTTCTCACTCGAAGACTTAGCTGCAGTCCGGTACTCGCCTAAGTATTTGAAAATCCTACCGAGTGGTGAGCAAACCTCCCACTCGGGGGCTTAGCTGCAGGCCAGTGCTCGCCTAAGTACGAAACACACCTCAATCCTCAAGGACGACGAGGTGCAGGTCGACTGCCACCTTCTCCTAGGGAGCTTCGGCACAAATACAATGTGCGCTCCATCCCGCTCTGCAGTAACGAGGCGCATGTCGACTGCCACCTTCTCCTGGGGAGCTTCGCCACAAATACAATGTGCGCTCCATCCCGCTCTGCAGTAACGAGGTGCGGGTCGACTGCCACCTTCTCCTAGGGAGCTTCGCCACAAATATAATGTGCGCTCCATCCCGCTCTGAAGTAACAAGGTGCGGGTCGACTGCCACCTTCTTTTGAGGAGCTTCGTCACAAATACAATGGGCACTCCATCACCGACCCGCAAGGGCAACAAGGCGCGGGTCGACTTCTCCCTTCTCCTTTGGAGTTGCGCTACAAATACAAAAGTTGTCTCGAATAAAGAACGGGTTCACTCAGCAGGGGATTCATGAAGATATTCAATGATAAACCAAGTTCTGATAAAATCCTAAAGGTTCCGGACCACGGATCGAAGTGCTCAGGCATTCAGCCCGAAAGAGTTTAACGGTTACAAAGACCACTCGGCATTCCGAGGCAAATTTAAGCTGAGGCATGAAAGTTTGTTCACTCCGCGGGAGGAGGACTAGCAGGCTCGACGAACTCGTCTAAGTCGACGCCGTCGGCGATCCGAGTGGCTGCGGTGATGAAGGTCTCCATAAAAGATCGGAAGTCATGCTTCTGGGTGTTGGCAACCTTGATTGCTGCTAGCTTATCTTGTCGCACCTCCTTGCAATGGACGCGAACCAAAGACAGAGCCACATCAGCGCCACACCAGGCAGAAGACTTCTTCCACTCCTGCACTCGGTCAGGGATTTTGTTAAGTTGAGTCATCAGGGACTGAAGATCATTTTGGAGCGTGGCCTCTGGCCAAAGTGCCGGGTCAATCCGTGACATGGCGACCTTCAGTCGAGCCAAGTAGTCCACGACAACGTCGATGCGGGATTCCAGTCGGAGCTGATTCATGGCAGTTTCATCTTTCACGAGAGAATTGATTGGATCCAAACCTGGTTCGATCTGCCCAGTCTCCTCCTCGAAGTTCTGGCAAAACTCTGCATTCACGATCCAAGAATAAGTCAATTTTCATACGCTGAGTCGACACAAACAAAAATCAGTCGGAACAAAATGTGCACCTTCAAGCTTGATGAACAACTTCTTGGCAAGGCTCCTCAGATAGCTCTCCAGATCGTCCCTCCTGCGAGCGATGCCTTCCATCTTCTTGCCTAGGTTGAGGTTCTCCTTCTTCCAGTGCGAGCACTCCTTGTTGGCCTCGTTCAGAGCAGATTTCAGCTTGGTATTCTCTTCTTCCAACTGGCCGACTGAAGCCAGTTTCTGTTCAGCCAAGGCGGTTCTGTCATCAGCTTCCTTTCGAGCAGCAGCCAAATACTGATACTTCTTCGCCATAGCTTCTCTCAGTTTTTCTGCAAAAAACGATGCTTGATTCAAAAAGAGCAGAAGGGTACTCAAGCCTAAGACAGACCAGTCGACAAACTCGTCTTACCAGTGGCGCCGTCCTTGACCTTTTGCAGCTCTATCTTGGCCAGCTCCAAGTCAAGGTTCAGTTGAATCTGTTGTTTCTCCAAATCAGCAAAGCAAGCTCCAAGATCACAAGATTTCTGAAATCAAAGGGGAGAAGTTATTTTACAGTGAAAACCGACAAAGACATTAAGTACTAAGACTACGGTCGACTGTCCGCAGTCCACCAGTCTCGGGGACTACACCCAGTGGGTGCACTTTGCGTGCCCCCACCAGTTCTGATCCCACTCGATCGGCCCGCTGGAGTCGAGTGCAGGGAGTAAAAAAAAGAGAAAAGGGTAGAACTCAGACCACAGTCGACTGCCAGCAGTCGACCGCGGTCTCGGGGACTACACCTAGTGGGTGCACTTGGCGTGCCCCCACCGGTTCTGATCCCACTCTACCAGATCAAGTGGAAGAGACAAACTACCAGTTCGGTTTACACTCGACAAAAATGCAAAGACTACAGTCGACTGCCAGCAGTCCACTGTAGTCTCGGGGACTACACCCAGTGGGTGCACTCAGCGTGCCCCCACTAGTTCAAAAATTCAATCGACGCACCCAGTGGGCGTATAGATGCAAAGATTTTTGGAAAGAGTCTTCAGATAGCATATCCTAACAGAACAAGCGGCGACCAACTGACCTGAACGTTGCTCTGGAGAGCCGAGCTGGCATCGTAGGCGGCTTGGCTGGCGTCTCGCACCGTCTTCATCTTCTCCATCATAATGCCCGCCTGGCGTATGGCTTCCCTGGCAGCATTCACCTCGTCCTCTGGGACATGATGGGTCGCAAAAACTGAAGGCGGGTCGATAGGGGCCTAAGCAATCGACGAGGAAGGCAAGGCACTCGACAATGGAACGGCGAAGGTAACAGAACCCCGATTGGCATCGCCAGCGTCCTGAACGACTGGCTCCACCCTCGGTGTCGATTGTGGCACCTCGCTCGCAGGAGCTTGCCTATTTTTCCTTGTCAAAGGCCTCTCGGGATCTTCATCATCATCATCAGGGAGGTCAATAACGTTAGGGGATGTTCAAAGTTCAATCGACAAAATCACATCACCCAATGGTACACATTGCAGTTGAATCAACCAAAATAAAGACAGTATGGCAGAAATCATACCCAGATTAGAAGTGACCGCATCCTTCATCACCCCATCATCGTCCCTGTAAGCTGAGGTCCCGGAAGTAGCAGCGTTGACAGTTCCAAAGTTTGTCCGGTTAAAACAAGAAAAACAAACAGCACAGAGCGTCGAGTAAATATGAAGGGAGACACTCACGCGGAAGCAATGGGGATGTCAATCTTAATCTTAGGCAACGCCTTCTGAAGCTTCGGCTTTGCGACTTTGGGATGCTTTGACGCTTTTTCAATCGGAGTTGGCGAAGAGGTCCGAGGACGCTTTAAAGACTGACCAACTTGAGCAATCGCCTTTTCATGGGCGCTCGGTCGTTCTTGGTCAAGTTTGGACCGCCTCTCCCTGCGAGGAGGTGACTCGACTTCTTCTTTGTCACTTGGATCGTCGCTTTCTTCGTCTCCCATACCGTCAGACTCCCATTTGCCGCTGTCGCCGCTGCTCGCTTCTCCTCCCGGGTCCTGCTCTTGCTCTCCGTTGGGCATTGAATACATTTCAATAATGGCCTGAAAGAAAGCAGGAAGAATAAAGTCAGTCGACTCAGTATGGGCAGTTGCGCAAGTGAATTCAGATTACAAACAAAAACTCAGAATCAGACCTTCTCTGGTACATGAGACTGGTCGAGTGGAGGAACTCTCCTGGCTCCCCTGGGGTTGTGCTTGTTTCCGGTCATACCCGACAGCCACTTCTCCAGTGTGTCGTCATCGACCTCCTCCGGGTGAATCCAAGTGGAGTCTTCAAGACCCGAATACATCCACATCGGATGGTCTCGGGCTTGAAGAGCCTGGATGCGCCACTGAAGGAAGACCTCCAAGAGATCCATACCGGTGACCCCGTCACGGATAAGCTGGACCACTCGCTCTACCAGCACCCTCACCTGCGCCTTCTCCTCCGGGAGCACCTTCAAAGGGGAGGGTTTCCTCACTCGGTCCATGGTGAAGGGAGGGAGGCCGGTCGACTGCCCTGGCGTCGACTGGTCTTTGCAGTAAAACCAAGTCGACTGCCATCCGCGAACTGAGTCGGGAAGAATCATGGCCGGAAAGGAGCTTTTCCCTCTCATCTGGACACCAAGACCCCGACACATCTGAATCACTTGAGTCCTCTCGTCACTCGGATTAGCTTTTTTCACCGTCTGGGAGCGACAAGTGAAAATGTGCTTGAAAAGGCCCCAGTGAGGCCGACAACCCAGGAAATTCTCACACAAAGAAACAAAAGCGGCGAGATAAACGATTGTGTTGGGAGTGAAGTGGTGGAGTTGTGCCCCAAAGAAGTTAAGAAATCCCCGAAAGAAAGGGTGAGGAGGCAAGGAAAATCCACGGTCGACGTGGGCGGCAAGGAGAACGCGCTCACCCTCCCGACGTTGCGGCTCGGATTCCTTCCCCGGGAGCCGCGCCAATTCATAAGGGATCAGCCCTCCTTCGGCTAGGTCATCGAGGTCTTCTTGGGTGATCGTTGAGCGGATCCAGTCGCCCTAGATCCAGCCCTTCGGCAGGCCGGTTCGCGAGGAGGATCCGCCCCGACTGGTCGCCTTCCCCTTCGACCTCGCCGTCGCCTTCTTCGCCCGCTCTAGAGCCGCCGTCTTCTCCTTCCCCATCGTCGCCGGCGAAACGCGTGCGGAGCGGTGGCGCTGGGGCGAGAGCGAGCGCGGCAAGGGAGCGTGAAGAGGAGATGAGATAATGGGGACGCACCGTTCGAAGAGGCCCCGGTCTGACGCCTTATATGAGGCCGCTTCCGAGTGGCTGACTGGTAGGCCCGGGCAGCCCTGTCAAATCCTGTAACGATCGCGTGCGTGATACATGGCGAAAAAGGTGGCACGAGGATCGAGGCGGCTCCGCTCTATCCCATCCGATTACTGCGGCCTCCCCCGTCCCGCGCGCTTCCCAAAATTCGGATCCCGTGAAATCTGCCGGCAGCAGAACAACTTGTCAGACCGAAGATCTCCTCCGCACCGTCACTCGGAGCCTTTCAAAGAAAGAAACCACTCGACAAAAAGCTAAGAATGGATCAAGGCGACTGAAAAGGAAGTTGCTGTCATCACTCAGGATTCATTGATCCGAAACCAGATATGCTCATGGCATGAAAAATGAGTCGGGAAAATTCTCAACTCCTTCCCCACTCAAACCTCGATCCATTCGGGGGCTAATGACGAAGCTATGTACCTAGGGTAGGGTCATGGACCTGTCCAAACTGCCCTACCCAAGGACATCTCTAGAAGAAATCACCTTTCAATCGACTTGGAAGTGTTCCACTCGACAGACTCGAAGACACTCGACCAAGAAGCAATCACTCTACCAAGACCCAACCACTCGACGACCAGGAGACCTAAAGGCCCTCCGCATGCTAACGGTCGGTTATTAAGTAGTCTTTATGGTCATCATAGCACTTTATTAGGGGCGTTACCAGTAACGCCCGACCTTAATGTATTTAAAACCCTGCATAACTGAGGGCCGGAGGGGTCCGGCGAACTCTATATAAGCCACCCCCTCCTAAGTGTAAAGGGTTCGCACCCCTGTAAACCATACACGCATAATCCAGTCGACCGCCTCCGGGCTCCGAGACGTAGGGCTATTACTTCCTCCGAGAAGGGCCTGAACTCCTAAACCTTGTGTGCTTACAACTTCTCCATAGCGAAGATCTTGCCTCTCCATACTTACCCCCCTACATTACTGTCAGACTTATAACCACGACACTCGGCAAACATGGAAATGAACTTGCTAAGCACGGCAATACATCCAGTCAAACGCCCCACGTCATTAATTGTCTTGGGTGCTTGAATTTGCTCGATAGCCTTGATCTTGTCGGGGTTGGCCTCTATCTCCCAGTGGGACACAAAGAAGCCAAGCAACTTGCCAGAAGGAATGCCAAACACACACTTCTTCGGGTTCAGCTTCATGTTGATCTTGCGCAGATTAGCAAACGTTTCTTCTAAATCCTGAATGAGGGTTGATCTGTCCTTGGTCTTGACCACAATATCATCCATGTAAGCTTCAATGTTTCTGTGCAACTATGAGCCAAAACCAATCTGGACTGCCCTTGCAAAAGTGGATCCGACGCTCTTCAACCCGAAAGGCATCCGTACGAAGCGGTATGTGCCACGCGGGGTGATGAATGAGGTCTTCTCTTTGTCTTCCCTGGACATAAAGATCTAGTGGTATCCAGAGTATGCATCCAGAAAAGAGAGCAAGTCACACCTGGAGGTTGAATCCACAATCTGGTCGATGCACGGCAAGGGAAATGTGTCCTTCGGGCATGCCTTGTTCAGATCTGTAAAATCTATGCGCAGCCTCCATTTCCCATTAGCCTTGCGTACCACCATAGGGTTTGCTAACCATGTTGGATGCAGTACTCCTTTGAGCAGACCAGCTACCTCAAGTTATTTGATCTCCTCGGCAATGAACTGTTGCTGCTCCAAAGCTTTCTTTCAGTCCTTCTGCTTGACGGGTCAGGCATGTGGGTAGAGAGCAAGGTGGTGCTCGATTACCTCCCTGGGAACACCGGGGATATCATATGGTTGTCACGCAAACACATCGATATTCGCCCACAAGAAGGCAGCAAGCGTGCTTTCCTATTTTTCATTGAGGGTGGCACTGATAGTGGAAGTACCATCAACGCCAGCCAGCCCTGTCAAGACCTTTTTCACAGCGGGTGTAGCAGCCTTAGATCTCTTGCTATTGGAACTCTCCGGCAAGTCATCAATAGGCGCAGCATACTCCGAAGACGTAAGCTTCCCGGATTCCTTCTTGGCGTCCATGTTAGCATTCTTCTTTCCTTTACTTTCCTTGGTGGGAACAGCAGCTTCAGCGGCCTCTGCCGCGACTGTCTCCCAGTACATCTTGTCCACGCAAATGATTGTGTGCTTCTCGTCTGATGGAATGGAAATGACACCTATCTACCCTGGCATCTTCAAGGTGTTATAGGCATAGTGGGATGCCGCCAAGAATTTGGCCAGAGCTGGGCGACCAAGGATACCATTGTACGGCAGGGGGAGGTCGACCACATCAAACATGATCTTCTTTCTCCTGTAATTTAGCTCTCCCCCGAACGTCACCGGCAACATGATCTTCCCCTTAGGATGAATCCTGTCTGGGTTGATCCCTTGAAACATACCAGTAACTTTGAGCTCTTCCTCCTCTATCTGAAGTTTCCTGATGACCTTTGGAGAAATCAGATTCTACCCGGCCCCACCGTCAAACAACATCTTTGTGACTTTGAGGTTGCGGATTGTTGGTGAGACCAACAACGTCAAACACCGGACCGCAGTAGTGCGTTCAGGGTGGTCCTCTTCGTCAAAGATGATGGGCGTGCGGGACCACTTGAGCGGCCTTTGAGAATTTGCCGCTGGCTCCACGGCATTGACTTCACGCGCCCACTGTTTAACTTGGCGGTGAGGGGAGCGCAGAGATGCATCCCCGTCAATGCACATGGCGTTAGTGGCTTTCCGGAATTCTTCTCGTTGGTTTCCTCTTCATCCATCCATTACTCTCATCATTGCAATCCTCCTTCTCACAACCTCTGGCGGGTTTTCCTTGATTCTGAGGAGCCTTCCCGGGATGGCTCGCTCTGCCGCCTCGGCCCTTCCCGCCAGCGCCATTCTGACCTTTTTTCCTTATCATGCTTCTCATATTCATCCCTCTGCTTCTTGACGAGTTGCTCCACTTGATGACACTCCTGGAGATCGTGGCCCTTGGTCTGATGGATCTTGCAGTATGACCCATCAACTTTCCCAGCCTTCTTGGCAGCCGCGGCTCCCCGGAAATCAATGTACGCGGCAAATTCCTTGCCGGGTACCTCAGTCTTGGCCTTCTTGCCGGTACTAGGTGTGCCCGATCCCTCAACGGCAATTACTGCCTTATCCTTGCGCCTTTTATTGCACTTCTTATTCTTTTTCTTCTGACTGGTGGCCATGTCATCATCCTCTAAGTCGATGTCGACGCCATCCTCTTTTCCAGGGAGCCTCCTCCCCTCCTCTACCCAAGCACACTTGTCCACTAGAGTGTAAAGCTCCTTCACAGTCTTGGGCAATCGAATGTTCATCTTGGAACGTACCTGACGATTGCGCACGCTGGACTAGAACGCAGCTATCATAGTTGTCGGGTGGATGTTTGGAATATTTCTGTGGACTCGGCTGAACCTCTACATGTACTTCCGCAGAGTCTCCCCTTCCTTCTGCGGGAGGAGCTACAAGTTGCTGGGCTGCCGTGGTTCTTGATGGCCGCCCGTGAAGGCGCCAACGAGCTCATGTCACAGGCCAGCCTAGGTCAAAATGTTGTTCTCCAGTAGGTAAATCAGCCAAGACCTCACATTTTGCTTGAATGCCAAAGGGAAGTAGTTCGCGAACACTGAGGGAGTCCTGGGTTAGGGGGTCTTCGGATAGCCGGACTATATCCTTTGGCCGGACTGTTAGACTATGAAGATACAAGATTGAAGGCTTCGTCTCGTGTCCATATGGGACTCTACTTGGCGTGGAAGGCAAGCTAGGCAATACGGATATGTATATCTCCTCCTTTGTAACCGACCTTGTGTAACCCTAGCCCTTTCCGGTGTCTATATAAACCGGAGGGTTTTAGTCCGTAGGACAACAACAATCATACCATAGGCTAGCATCTAGGGTTTAGCCTCTCCGATCTCGTGGTAGATCAACTCTTGTAATAGTCATATCATCAAGAATAAATCAAGCAGGACGTAGGGTTTTACCTCCATCAAGAGGGCCCGAACCTGGGTAAAACATCGTGTCCCCTGCCTCCTGTTACCATCCGCCTTAGACGCATAGTTTGGGACCCCCTACCCGAGATCCGCCGGTTTTGACACCGACATTGGTGCTTTCATTGAGAGTTCCTCTGTGTCGTCGTCGTTAGGCTTGATGGCTCCTTCGATCATCGTTAGCGATGCAGTCCAGGGTGAGACTTTTCTTCCCGGACAGATTTTTGTATTCGGCGGCTTTGCATTGCGGGCCAATTCGCTTGGCCATCTGGAGCAGATTGAAAGCTACGCCCCTGGCCATCAGGTCAGGTTTGGAAGCTTAAACTACACGGCCGATATCCGCGGAGACTTGATCTTCAATGGATTCGAGCCCCTGCCGAGTGCGCCGCACTATCATGATGGGCATGATTTAGCTCTGCCGCCGAACAGTGCCCTGGAGGCCGCACCCGCATCCGCTCCGACCTTTAATTCGGAGCCAACTGCGCAGACCGAGAGCGGGTGGCTAGACCCCGCCACGGAGGCTGCAGCCTCAACGGAGATCGAACCGAACACCAACCTTATCCTTCGCGAGGCCCGTGACTCACCATTGTCGGACTCTCCTCCGGACTCTGGACCATCCGTGCCCCTGCCAATCGAATCTGATTGGTCGCCGATCATGGAGTTCACTGTCGCGGATATCTTCCAGCACTCACCCTTCGGCAACATACTGAATTCACTAAGGTCTCTCTCTTTGTTAGGAGAGTCCTGGCCAGATTATGACCGGCAGGATTGGGATGCGGACGACGAAGAAATTCGATGCCCACCCACCGCCCACTTCATAGCCACTATCGATGACTTGACCGACATGCTCGACTTCGACTCTGAAGACATCGACTGTATGGACGACGATGCAGGAGAGGAACAGGAACCAACGCCTACAGGGCACTGGAAAGCCACCTCGTCGTATGACATATATATGGTGGACACACCCAAAGAAGGCAATGGCGACGGAACAGCGGAGGATGACCCCTCCAAGAAGCAACCTAAGCGCTGGCGTCAGCGGTGCCACTCTAAGTCCCGCCAAAGCAAAAACGGTGATTCCTGCACAGGAGATAATAACACCCCGAACAGTGCCGAAGACAACCCCTCCAGCAAGATTCAGCACAGGAGGATGGAGAAGCCAGCCCTCATGAGAGAGCGGCAGATAGAGAGGAAGAGGATGATAATTACATACCTCCCTCTGAAGACGAGGCAAGCCTCGGCGACGACGAATTTTCCGTGCCTGAGGATCCCATTGAGCAAGAGCGCTTCAAGCGCCGGCTTATAGCCACGGCAAATAGCCTTAAGAAAAAGCAGCAGCAGCTTCAAGCTGATCAAGATCTGCTAGCTGACAGATGGACTGAAGTCCTGGCGGCCGAGGAATATAAACTCGAACGCCCCTCCAAGAGTTACCCAAAATGCAGGTTGCTACCCCGACTGGAGGAAGAAGCATATGACACGGCTGACCAGCCACCTCGTGGCCGCGACAAAGAGGCATTCCAGCCAAAAGCTCAGCCTGCACCCCGACGCCATTCAAATAAAAAGGCATGGGGAAACACGCCGGACCTATGAGACGTATTGGAGGACAAAGCAAAACATGCAAGATCGATCTATGGATCACGAGGGCGCGCCACTACGCGAGACGATAATCGTCACACAGGATACAGTAAAAGTAAATCCGGCCGGGCCGAGCACAGTGGCCAAGACTCATTGGAGCTGAGTCGCGATATAGCCCAGTACAAAGGCGCCACACACCCCTTATGCTTCACAGACGAAGTAATGGATCATCAAATCCCAGAGGGTTTCAAACCCGTAAATATAGAATCATACGGCGGCACAACAGATCCTGCAGTATGGATCGAGGATTTCCTCCTGCATATCCACATGGCACGCGGTGATGATCTACATGCCATTAAATACCTCCCACTCAAACTCAAAGGACCAGCTCGGCATTGGCTCAATAGCTTGCCAGCAGAGTCCATTGGCTGTTGGGAAGATCTGGAAGCCGCATTCCTCGACAACTTTCAGGGCACCTATGTGCGACCACCAGATGCCGATGACTTGAGCCACATAATTCAACAGCCAGAGGAATCGGCCAGGCAATTCTGGACACGGTTCCTAACTAAGAAAAATCAAATCGTCGACTATCCGGATTCAGAGGCCCTATCAGCTTTCAAGCATAACATCCGTGACGAGTGGCTTGCCCGGCACCTTGGACAGGAAAAGCCGGAATCTATGGCAGCCCTCACGACACTCATGACCCACTTTTATGCGGGAGAAGATAGCTGGCTAGCTCGCACTAACAACATATCAAAGAACCATGGTACTTCAGATACCAAGGACGGCAGTAGCAGGTCACGTCACAACAAACATAAGCACCGCATCAACAGCGACAATACCGAGGATACGATAGTCAATGCCGGATTCAAAAGCTCTAAACCCGGTCAGCGGAAAAAGCCATTCAAAAGAAGCACTCCGGGCCCGTCCAGTTTGGACCGTATACTCGATCGCTCATGTCAAATACACGGCACCCCCGACAAGCCAGCCAACCACACCAATAGGGATTGTTGGGTGTTCAAGCAGGCCAGCAAATTAATTGCCAAAAACAAAGATAAGGGGCCACATAGCGATGACGAGGAGGAGCCCCGGCAGCCGAATAGCGGAGGACAGAAGAGGTTCCCCCCACAAGTGCGGACGGTGAACATGATATACGCAACCCACATCCCCAAGAGGGAGCGGAAGCGTGCGCTCAAGGACGTATATGCATTAGAGCCAGGCGCCCCAAAGTTCAACCCATGGTCCTGCTGTCCGATCACCTTCGATCGCAGGGACCACCCCACTAGTATCCATCATGGCGGATTCGCCGCACTGGTCTTAGACCCAATTATTGACGGACTTTACCTCACTCGAGTCCTTATGGATGGCGGCAGCAGCCTGAACCTGCTTTACCAGGACACGGTGCGCAAAATGGGTATAGACCCCTCAAGGATCAAACCCACAAAAATGACCTTTAAAGGCGTCATACCAGGTGTAGAGGCCCATTGCATAGGCTCAGTCACACTGGAAGTGGTCTTCGGATCCCCGGATAACTTCTGAAGCAAAGAGTTAATCTTTGATATAGTCCCGTTCCGCAGTGGTTATCATGCACTACTCGGGCGAACCGCATTCGCGAGATTCAATGCAGTACCGCATTATGAATACCTCAAGCTCAAGATGCCAGGACCTTAGGGGGTCATTACAGTTAATGGAAACACAGAGCGCTCTCTCTGAACGGAGGAGCACACTGCGGCCCTCGCAGCAGAAGCGCAAAGTAGCCTCTTAAGGCAATCCACTAGTTCGGTGTTTAAGGACTCCAACACCTTCAAGCGCGCCCGGAGTAATCGGCAACAGGACCGCCTGGCACGTTCTGAGCTCGCATAGCAATGCGGCCACCACCCTGGCCCGAGCCAATGACGAAACTCGTGCCATGCGTACATAATTACGCATTAAAAATACCATGGGCACAGGTAGGGAGGGGGCACGATTACGGCACGCTCCAAGACGCGGCTTAAACCGCACTAGGGGCTTCCTGCTTTGTTATTTTTCTCTTTCAGGACCTTAATCTCTGGAAACCCTGTCCGACAGCATGATTGCTGAACACATGATGCGGCAACCAAGGAGGCAGAAAGCTACGTCATACCACGGAACTCCTAGGTGGATTACGATAACGAGTGAAATACTTGCTTTAATATTATTCCTCAGCTTGCCCTTGGAGGGGACATAGTCCTACTTTTTGCTTATCGCACTACCTGTATCATTCTACTCTAATGTGACACCCCAAAAATTTGGCCTTGTTTTAATGAATTAAAAATTCTGCCAGGTATTAAAACTTTGAATATCTGAGCTCCATTTTGATTTTTTTAAATCATTTCCTTCCCTGTTATGATGAGTTTTTCCCAAAGAGAAAACTTTTCAAATATGTCATTGGACATATTTAATCTCTCAATAGAAATTTTTCCTTATTTAATATAACTAATTAAATAATTAAGTTGCTTGATCTTTACTTTCTTGAAAATGGTTTTTCAAGGTTAAATGGCCATATTTGAACTACAACCATTTGATAAATTCACTTAAAATTCTCACAAGAATTTGGAGATGTCATGTAATGTTATTCAATAACTTTTGTGCAAAAACATCTTTATTTTATGAAATATTTTGAGCTCTACACTCAATTTTCCTTCTCTGGTCCATAGTGCAATTTGCACTACAACCCATTTAAATATTTCCTTCTAGCCTCCACCAAAATTATGGGATGATGGTAATGGCCTAAGATTCCACATTATGCAAAAACCTTGTACTGTCCTTTGAAAAATTTGAGTGAATCAACCTCATTTTCATTTTGGACCAACTTGATGGTTTGTACAGCAACCATATTTTTGCTTGCTCCTTAACCCTTGATTATTTCTCCTACTTGTAGTCCTCCATGTTAAACCCTTAAGTCCAGGAGCATGCAC
Source organism: Triticum urartu (assembly GCF_003073215.2). NCBI lineage: Eukaryota > Viridiplantae > Streptophyta > Magnoliopsida > Poales > Poaceae > Triticum > Triticum urartu. The sequence goes on from NC_053028.1 coordinate 305,077,566, forward strand.
CTTTTGGATCATTTTTGGTTCATGAAACAATGCTATTTATTTCCTGTCCAGAATTGAAGTTTTGTAAAACTTGCACTAACAAGTTGCTGCATTTGACCAACTAACCCCACCACCCTCTTGTACATCTGAAGAGACCCCAATCTGGAAGTTTTGGACACCCCAAGAGTTGCCTAGGTGCATGTGGCATTCTATCGAGCACCCTGTAGGCATGACCAGTTTTGACATGAGTTTTGGCATTTCACTGTGAGCTTGCACCTCTAATCAAACTAGCATGTCCACTAGACTCCCAGTTGCTCCTAACCTCGATCTGGTAAACCCCAACCTCACCTGCGACCTGTAGCATGCCGCGGCATTGTGTCGAACATCTCCCGTGCGTGCACTGGACGCGCCCAGAGTGCGCGTATTGCACGATGCCACGCCCGAGCCGACACGCTGGCCCCCCTGGCTTTGGCCCACACGGCAGCACCTCGCCACGCACTCCCCGCCTCGCAGCATCGCGCCAAGCCACCCTGGCACGCTACAGCGCCGCCGCCAGGGCATTCTTGGCGGCACATCGGCGTCCGCAGTGGCTCCAGCCACGGGCAGCGCCGCCCAAGCCCCTCCCGCTCGCCACCTGGCCCCTGGAGCAGCGCGAACTCATCCGCAGCCATGTCCACTAGCGCTCGTCGCCGCCATGATGCCCTGCAGCTACAGAAAGACGGTCGCCGACGAGCTCATCCGCGGCCGCCGCTGAACCGCCTCGACTCGCCTATATAAGGAGCCCCGAGCTCATCTCCGCATGCAGGCAGTCCCAAGCCACCTCCCGAGGGCCCCCTTTGGCAGCCAATCGACCCGGGGAGGCCTCCTTCCTCATCTCCGGCGACTGCAGCCGCCGCCACTGCCCAGGCCCTGCCGGTGCCTCCAGAGCCTCCCCCTCTCCGTTCTCTTCTCTAGAAACCTCCTCATCCTCCCGTGAACCCTTCCCCCTACTCGATTTTGATCGGGAACCACCGCCGCCTCAAAACCACTTTACCACCGAAGCTTCGCTCCGCCGCGGAGCTCGCCGCCGGCGATTTCCTCCACCTCCGATGACCCTACGACTACCGGAGTGACCACCTCGGCCCCCTGAATCCGCTGGTGGCCTCAGCTTTCCGAACGGAGCCACCGTTCGCCGGCGACGATCACCGGAGCCCCGCTCCACTCGGGCAGAGGAGGGAGACGACGCGGGCGACTGGTCAAACCTGACCAGTGGGCCAGGCGGGCCCACCGTCAGAGACCCAGCGCCGGTCCACGTGGTTAAGTGGAGGCGTAAAGGGCGCAAATACGTTTTCTCTGCACCGAAAGCGTAATCTCGTTTGAAACGTTTTCCTTTTCCTGATTTTATTAAAAACAGATTTTGACCACAGCTTTGACTGTCTATAACTTTTTAAATATAACTCCAAATGAGTTGATTCTTTTTTCTACCTTCCTCAAATTTGGTCTAGTTTATTTTAAGATTTATTTGAAAATTTTTCCAAACAACTTTTTGTACTGTTTTTGAAATGTGTGTTAATTCAAATATATTTTAAATAGGATTTTTGGAGAGAGAGAAGAAACTTTCAAAATTTTTGGAGAGCACCCCCACCCCTCCACAACTTAAAGGCAAGCATTCTGAACCCTGGCATAATGTTTTTGGTGTGTTATTTGACACGTTTATAACACCACCTTATTTCGAAGGACTTGTTATTTCATGTGACATGATCATTTGCATGGAAGCATGTTAGTAATTTCCTTGTTGTTGGGAATGAATATTATTGTGATGGTAATCATCCTCATGTGCCTTGCATGCATGTCGGAAAGGAATCCGGGAAATCCTCGGCCTTGGGTAGGCGTGAGCTTGTCGCCGGTCCCCGTCGGGACGGTTATGTCCGGTATGGCATGGTAAGGTATATTGAGTGGTGATTTTGTTGATTGAAATGTATTTGTTACAGGTCATGCAAGGAATTTATAAACCTCCTGAGTCGACCATAGACCGAGTCTTATTTCCAGTAACCCCCATACTTGCTATGTACTACTACTTGTCCCTGCCACAGGTAGGGTATGGTTCAGTAAGTCGTCAACCCCTTTCAAGCACACACCGTACAGAGAGGCCATGGTGGAAGATATCGGTTGTAGCCAGTAGGCATGCCACCTGGTCCGGGGGCATGGGTGTTTCCGGTTGAGACCGAGAGGGGAGGCCACCCCTTAGAGCGCGCGATATAAATTTGATCCCATGCTACGCGAGGTTGTAGCCTCCCCACTTAGAGTTTTGCTTAACAGGTGTCGTGGGTGATTCCAGACACCGGTGAGTTAAGCTGGTGTGTGCAAGTTAGGCGTGTTTTCAACTAAAAGACCGTAGACGGAATTAGTCCCGATGGACTAAAGGAATCCGTTACTCGTGGGTAAAGAGTACACCCTCTGCAGAGATTAAAACCTATTCGAATAGTCGTGTCCATGGTTAAGGATTACAGTCTGGGATGGGTCAAGTGTTGGTCTTAGTGTCGGTCTTCGGAGGAGAGATTGTTACACCAGAACTTGGACCGTGACTTGTGACTTGTGAGAACCATGATTATTATTTTATGATGGACTAACCCGTTGTATTAGTGTCGGTCTTCGGAGGAGAAGATTGTTACACCAGAACTTGGACCGTGACTTGTGACTTGTGAGAACCATGATTATTATTTTATGAGACTAACCCGTTGCATTATTAATTCGAGTATCCCTGGGACGGTTCTACCTCCTGGATATTCATTGTGATTATTTATTCTAAGCCCTTTATGTGGTGTCGCTCAGACGCCCGACTGTGGCATTTCTTTTAAAGCCCTTTATGTGGTGTCGCTCAGACGCCCGACTGTGGCATTTCTTTTAAAGCCCTTTATGTGGTGTCGCTCAGACGCCCGACTGTGGCATTTCTTTTAAAGCCCTTTATGTGGTGTCGCTCAGACGCCCGACTGTGGCATTTCTTTTAAAGCCCTTTATGTGGTGTCGCTCAGACGCCCGACTGTGGCATTTCTTTTAAAGCCCTTTATGTGGTGTCGCTCAGACGCCCGACTGCGGCATTTTATTCCCACTCTATTATTGCTTATTCATGTTGCATGAAAATAACCTGCTTGCATGCATAAAAGATATTTTATTTATGACTGATCCCTGGCTATTGTCTTGGCCAGATTTCTTGCTTGGAGAGGAGCGTGGCGATTGACAGCCTCGAGAACTGAGCAACTGTGATAGCAGCCTCGCGAAGATAGGAGTTAACCTGGTCAGCTGTTCCCGTGGGAAATGGAGTCCCATACACTGATGATTCACAAACCGCTTCCGCCATCGACCACTAGAAAACCATTTGTTGTACTCACAGGCCAGAATGGTCTTGTGCTACATATGTTGTACTTTGCTTGGAATTTCTGTATCAAGTGGAGCCTCATCAGCTAACAGTAATCCTGGGGCTGATGAGCACGACGGTCTTTTTTCTGGAAATTTATGTCCGGAGAACCGGTCGTGACATCTAACGCACGTTTTTTATGCATTGCATTAAGGCTTTTATTGCATTCTTCATATATATATATATATATGTTCATTCATGACATCCATCACCCGTACACTCTGGTACGGCCAATACGCTAGCGGCTTAAGCATACCCCACAATACGGCATGAGAAGTCCGGACACTTTCAACAGTGCGGCACCCCGAACTTATAGCATTATATGCATCAGCTTCGAATCATGTCTTGGGTCAATAGTTGGGTTTGCTCGGCTCCCATGTTTTGGTACCTTACATTCCGCTATATCGGCTAAGGTAGCATTGGGAGAACTACTGCGATTGTGCCCCGGTTCTGCTGGGCTAAGCACCTCAGTAGAGAAAGCTAAAAATGACTGTCATGATAAGGCGAGAGACTGGTCACTGTTCGAGAGGTTTTCGATTCCTTAAAGACTTATGCCGCTTAGAGCGAGGAGTCGGCCCTGTCCGGCTTAACGCGTGTATCGCGCCCCGAGTTCGGCCTTCCGAACACTAGGGGCTTCGCCAAAATTTAAAATTATAGAATTTTATGGCTAAGTGAGAGTGATAACGCATTATAGTCCGATTGCCTTGTTCGTTGTGCTGAGCACCTCCCTCGAAGGACCCAACAATGGGAACAAGAGTGCTCAGGTTTATCCCGAACACCCCAGCACTCATGGCGTGGGGGCAAAAGCCGACGAGTAGCCATCTCTCAGATTTGATAAACAGCCGAACAAAAGGTAATATTTTAAATTCAAACAAGCGTTGCGTAGCGCATATGAACAAGTTTTCATAACTACAGGATTACACGAGCGAGTTCACTCGAATATTATATCTTTCGTACACTCGTCCGCTACGAGACGAGCACCCTTCAGGACACCCTCATAGTACATCTCGGGGTGGCGATGCTCCTTGCCCTCCGGCGGCCCTTCCTTAATCAGCTTCACGGCGTCCAGCTTGGCCCATTGCACCTTCACACGGGCGAAAGCCCGGTGTGCACCTTCGATGCAGACGGACCGCTTGACGACTTCCAGCCGTGGGCAAGCATCCACAAGCCGCCTCACCAGGCCGAAGTAGCTGTTCGAAAGGGCGTCGCCAGGCCACAGCCGGACTATAAAGCCCTTCATGGCCTGTTCGGCCGCCTTGTGTAGCTCGACCAGGTGCTTTAGCTGGTCGCTCATAGGCACCGAGTGTTCGGTCCCAGTATATTGGGCCCAGAACAACTTCTCCGTTGAGCTTCCCTCCTCGGCCTGGTAAAACGTTGTGGCATCCGACACGCTGCGAGGCAAATCTGTGAATGCTCCTGGAGAGCTCCGGATTCAGGTAAGTAACAAGTAATTTACTTTCACATGCTTGCTTTGCATATAGAATGCCATACCCGCCATTATCTTCTTCATCGCATAAATCTCCTGGAGGGCCTTTTGGGCTTCGGCCCTGGCATTCTTTGCGCTCTCGAGGGCCGTGGCAAGCTCGGACTCTCGCGTCTTCAAGTCAAGCTCCAACGCCTCGTGCTTCATCACGAGAGTGTGGAGCTCTTGCTGCACCTCGCCCACCCGTGCCTCATGCATTTCCCGCTCGTTGCACTCCTTGGCCACTTTGTTTTCGGGCTCGTATAGTGCTTGCTTCAGGGTCGCCACCTCGGTCGTGGCCCCTGGCAAATTTACGATAATCCTGTCATTTTGCAATCGCATTCTTTTTATACATATCCATAGACAAGGTACTACTTACCTTTGTTCTCCTCGAGCTGCCTCTTGGCAAGGCCGAGCTCGCCCTTGGACCCTTTAAGGTCCTGCTTCAGTGCGGCGACCTCCGTAGTCAGTGCAGCAGATGCCAGCAGCGAAGCCTGCATACACATATGGACATACTTATGTTAGACTCCTGCGATATTGTTTGATCCTCTGTTCGGCTTTTCTTTGTGAACACCGAACAGAGCATCAGGGACTACTGTCTATGCAGTTATATTTTTCCCATATTTCAAAAACTTACCTCAAAGTCTTTTAGAAGGCTGGCACAGGCTTCAGTCAGTCCGCTCTTGGCGGACTGAACCTTCTAGACCACCGCACTCATAATAGTGCGGTGCTCCTCGTCGATGGAAGCGTTGCGAAGCGCTCCCAGCAGATTGTCTGGTGCCTCTGGATGGACACAGGTCACCGGCATAGGCGTCTTGCCCCTCTTGGAAGGAGGCCGCCTGCCCGAGTCCGGAACCACTTGAGGTTCCGACGCGGTGTTCGGCTGAGGGCTGAACTCGGAGCCCTCGGGGGCCTTGTTCCCTCTGCTCCCGGAGTCCAGAAGGTCGCCTTGAGGCGCCTCCGGGATTGTCTCCCCTCGACTCGGTGCCTCTTGAGACAATACCTCGGCCTTGTCCGTAAGGCAAGGGGAGGTGGCGGTCGGAAGTGGATCACTATCCATATCCGACGAGCCCAGGGAGCCATCCGACGATACGTCGATACGGGCTCGTGGCGGTCTGCATAGTCATAATTCGGCGTTAGGAGAGGCAGTGCGACAAAGGTATGCCATGAGTTACTCTGGCATCCGAATACTTTCGACTTCACCAGGGGCTTGGCCCAAAGCAGCCACTCGTCTTCGCCTTTGGTGGCGGTGGTGGAGTAGTCCGGAAGGAGAGTCCTTCCCTTCTTGGACCCTCCGGCCCCCCAGTGGGGGCGGCCTTCCCTTTCTTGTCTCCCCCGACTGAAGGGGGAGCATCTTCATCTTCCTCCTAGTCTTTGGGGGAGGAGTGCGTCGCGGAGTTATCGGACAACGAGTCCGATAACACCTGGCGTCGAGAACTCTTTCGGGTTCCCTTGGCCTTCTTGGTCTTCTCCGGTACCTTGTAAGGAGCCGGAGTCAGCATCTCCATCAGGAGAGCGTCCGCAGTGTCTTCGGGCAAAGGGGCCGGACAGTTAATCTGCCCCGACGTCTCCACCCAGTCCTGTCAAAGGCATGGAGCTTAGACCCCGCACATGGTTAAGCTAGGGGAAATAGATATCCTACCAGATGTATGGAACTCACCGAATGCGCTCGGCGCTTCGCGCTTAACCCGCGGTCCTCGGTGAGAGAGGGAGGGACCTCTGTGCCGTTGAACAGCACCTTCCAGACGTCCTTGTGAGTCGTGTTGAAGATCTCGCTCAGAGTCTGGTGCTGGGCCAGGTCGAACAACCACAAGTTGAAGTCCCGTTGTTGGCACGGGAGGATCCGGCGGACGAGCATGACCTGGACTATGTTGACAAGCTTGAGCTTCTTGCTTGCCATGTTCAGGATACATTTCTGGAGTCCGTCCAGCTCCACCGATGAACCCCACGACAAGCCCTTCTCTTTCCAGGAAGTGAGCCGTGTGGGGAATCCGGATCGAAACTTGGGGGCAGCCACCCATTTGGTGTCGCGCGGCTCGGTGATGTAGAACCACGCCGATTGCCACCCCTTTATGGTCTCCACGAAGGAGCCTTCAAGCCATATAAGATTGGGCATCTTGCCCACCATGGCTCCTCCGCATTCTGCTTGTTGGCAGCCCACCACCTTCGGCTTGATATTGAAGGTCTTTAGCCATAGGCCGAAGTGGGGGCGGATGCGGAGGAAAGCCTCGCAGACGACGATGAACGCCGAAATGTTGAGGATGAAGTTCGGGGCCAGATCATGGAAGTCCAGCCCGTAGTAGAACATGAGACCGCGGACGAATGGATGAAGGGGAAACCCAAGTCCGCAGAGGAAGTGGTGGAGGAGAACTACCTTCTCATGGGGTTCTGGGGTAGGGACGATGTGCCCCGCAGCGGGCAACCGATGCGCGATATTCGCGGCTTAGTATCCAGCTCCGCGCAGCTTTTTGATGTGTTCCTCCGTAACGGAGGAAGCCATCCACTTTCCTCCCGCTCCGGACATGTTTGGAGGAGGTTGAGGAGAAAGATGTGGACTTGGGCGTTGGGGCTCAAGTGTGCAAGAATGGATGGGCAAGGAGGAAGAAGGCGTGGGTAGAGAAAGGTTAAACCTTATCCCTTTATAAGGGCGGCCAAAACTATGCGCCCCCACTAGCCTGGCAAAACTTGCTTATCCCCCAAGCGCCGTAATCGATGGCGCGGTTGGGTTACCCACGCCCGTATTGATGAGAATCCCGTAATAAGGGGGACGATCTCTGCTTTGACAAGACGTGTCAAAAAACTGCCTCACATTATGTGCGGGGCTAGTTAAAGGAAACGGTTCGAATAATCACTGGGCCATGGCATAATGTCGTGTTGCCAAAACAAGTCAGCAAATTAGATTTGTGGAAATATTATTCTCTCTACGGTGGTACGTGGAACTTATTTTGCAGGGTCGGACACTATCCTTGTATTCAAATTCTTCCGTGGTGTATTCGTAGGAGGAACCCGCCTTGTAATGCCAAAGACAACACTGCGCGCCGGACTCATCGTCATTGAAGCCTGGTTCAGGGGCTACTGAGGGAGTCCTGGATTAGGGGGTCTCCGGACAGCCGGACTATATCCTTTGGCCGGACTATTAGACTATGAAGATTTTGAGGAGCCTTATCACAGCCTCTGGCGGGTTTTCCTTGATTCTGAGGAGCCTTCCCGGGATGGCTCGCTCTGCCGCCTCGGCCCTTCCCGCCAGCGCCATTCTAACCTTTTTTCCTTATCATGCTTCTCATATTCATCCCTCTGCTTCTTGATGAGTTGCTCCACTTGATGACACTCCTGGAGATCGTGGCCCTTGGTCTGATGGATCTTGCAGTATGACCCATCACCTTTCCCAGCCTTCTCGGCAGCCGCGGCTCCCCGGAAATCAGTGTACGCGGCAACTTCCTTGCCGGGTGCCTCAGTCTTGGCCTTCTTGCCGGTACTAGGTGTGCCCGATCCCTCAATGGCAATTACTGACTTATCCTTGCCCCTTTTATTGCGCTTCTTATTCTTTTTCTTCTGACTGGTGGCCATGTCATCATCCTCTAAGTCGATGTCGACGCCATCCTCTTTTCCAGGGAGCCTCCTCCCCTCCTCTACCCAAGCACACTTGTCCACTAGAGTGTAAAGCTCCTTCACAGTCTTGGGCAATCAAATGTTCATCTTGGAACGTATCTAACGATTGCGCACGCTGGACTGGAACGCAGCTATCATAGCTGTCGGGTGGATGTCTGGAATATTTCTGTGGACTCGGCTGAACCTCTACATGTACTTCCGCAGAGTCTCCCCTTCCTTCTACGGGAGGAGCTGCAAGTTGCTGGGCTGCCGTGGTTCTTGATGGCCGCCTGTGAAGGCGTCAACGAGCTCATGGCACAGGTCAGCCTAGGTCAAAATGGAGTTCTCCAGTAGGTGAATCAGCCAAGACCTCACATTTTGCTTGAGTGCCAAAGGGAAGTAGTTCGTGCACACTGAGGGAGTCCTGGATTAGGGGGTCTCCGGACAGCCGGACTATATCCTTTTTCCAGACTGTTAGACTATGAAGATACAAGATTGAAGACTTCATCTCGTGTCCGGATGGGACTCTACTTGGCGTGGAAGGCAAGCTAGGCAATACGGATATGTATATCTCTTCCTTTGTAACCGACCTTGTGTAACCCTAGCCCTTTCCGATGTCTATATAAACCGGAGGGTTTTAGTCCGTAGGACAACAACAATCATACCATAGGCTAGCTTCTAGGGTTTAGCCTCTCCGACCTCGTGGTAGATCAACTCTTGTAATACTCATATCATCAAGAATAAATCAAGCAGGACGTAGGGTTTTACCTCCATCAAGAGGGCCCGAACCTGGGTAAAACATCGTGTCCCCTTCCTCCTGTTACCCTCCGCCTTAGACGCACAGTTCGGGACCCCCTACCAGAGATCCGCCGGTTTTGACACCGACAAAGACCTTCTCATCTCTTCCTCCGACAGCTTGAACAACGATGGTGTAGATGCTCAAGAACTCTGCCGGGTTCAGACTCCCATCATACTTCTCTAGTAACCATGCGAGTGGATGGCCAACGGACTTGTCGCAGCTCACGGGTGAAGGCAGGGCACCCAGCCTCGAAAGGTAGGTAACCGACTTCGGCGAGTGCGGGCTCGTTGACGTCAGGGCCATCGCGCCTGTCAGAATGGCGGTGGGTGTCACGGCATCTCTCGATGCTGACATGCGCGCCTTCCCATTGCCTGTCCTCTAGGGTTCGCTGTTGGCCTTGACCCACTAGAGGGTCAAATGAAGCCATCAAGATGCCGTCTGGTTTTTGGTTGTGAGGCTCCCGCGCTGGCTGCCATGGAGGGGATTGCACCATAGGGGTGGCCACTTCCACATGGCCAGCAACATGGGCCGTTGTCGTCGCCTGGGGAGGCCGTGGTGGGCCAGCTCGCTCATATCCTTCTGTCTCAGTGAAACAAATCAAGCTCTGGAAAGTGGCTCTCCACTCATCCATCTGATTGGCTACTGGCGGGAATTTCTACAGCAGCTGGGCTCATGCCATGGCCTCCGAAGTGGTGCTTGGCATGGATGTCGATGAAGATCGTAATGTCACGCGACTCCTGATGGTGCCAGTACTAGTCGCGTCGTGCCCTCGCCGCTGTGAGCTAGCTGCCAAGATGGCGTGGTGACGAGGTGGAGGCGCTTGTGGACTAGCGGCTCTGTTTGGTGCATTGGCTGGGTTAGCTTGCTCTAGGGGTGGTGCATGTCCTGCAGTCGCGCCCGCAGCAGGGGCGGCCGGAGGATTGCGATTCGCCCAGAGCGAGTGCCACCTCTGTGACTGTGCCCTTCGGCGGGGTGGAGAGGTGCAGACGGAACGATCACTCCACCCGTACCTTGTAGAGCATGGCCGTTGGGATGTTGTTGGTGTTGTCCTTCTCCGGTGCCTCCTGCTCATGTTTCGGCCACAGGGGAGGTGGTGATGACGACGCCTACTTCAACCACATCCCCCATAGTGTCCACATCCCCATGCATCCCCGTAGCCCCCACGGGGTCAGTGGTCGCGCACGGCGGGGCCTTCGAGGAGGACGACTGGGCAGCGGCATGTGGTTTCTTCTTAGGCGCCATGGATGATGGAGCCGTCGATGAAGAGAACGATGATGAAGATGACGCACTACGTATGCTTCTCCAGTTCGCACAAGCGCATCCCCTACCTAGCGCGACAAAGATGTCATGGGAAACCACGGCCACCTATGGGGCCATGAGCCCCTTGAGGTTCGCCAAGGGGGATGAGCACGTTGCACAAAGAGCAGAGAGTGTTGCGCAGCACAACAGAGATCACATGGGCAGTTTTACCCAGGTTCGGGCTGCCGCGAGACGTAAAGCCCTACTCCTGCTTTGGTGGATTGCGGTGGAAGTGCAACGCTCTTGCCTGGAAGGGTTCCCTCCAGGCAAGAGCAGCTATGCGTGTATGATTGTACAAGGGTCCGAATCCTTTCTATGGTTGCCATGGGCCTCCTTTTATAGATCCAGGGGTCACCACAGTGGCAAATCAGTCATTGTGTACTGATTAGATAGCAAATAGTGCTAGCATACCTAACTCTGTAGACAGGACAGAGTGCATTAAATGAGCCGCTTAGTGTCACATCATGGTCTGCCCGGCAAGCCTTGCCGGGCTGCTCGACCACCTTCTCTCATGTCTGCATGACACATTGCTAGACAGGTGTCATTTGGAGGTGATTTCCATAGGAAGTGGCTGCCATGCGGAAAGAAACAGCCACTTAGTCACTTGGGGGCTTGACACTGCGCCGATCGTTGACTTATGTCGCTGTGAGGTGGTGCGGTGGAGCCTTGGCGGGATAGCTTTCCTTTGTGGGTCCCGGTAGGCCTGCTGGGACAGTCTTGAAGTTTGCTTCCTGGGTAACCTTAACCTCGCCAGGCTCTCCTGCCCGGCAAGGGAGGTTTTTCCCTTAGTGGTGTCTTTCACTTTTATCTTGACTTGGTCTTCTTCATCCGCACTCTGATCATTCAAAGAGTTGATCTCTGGTGCCTGGTCTGGTCTTGGATGTTGTAATCTTGGTCTTAGGACTATGCACAGTCTGGGCAACAGACCCAGGGTTTGTTGCACCGACAGATAGTCTTGGGGGCTCCTGTTTGGAGAGCCTCTGACCTGACCAGTGCGACGAGGGAGGCGCTCGGGCACCACTTGGAGGCGTGCTTCGATGCGCGCCCCCGCGAGCAAGGCGCACGACGCAAGGTGCCAGGTGTGCGGGACTTCATCACCATGGCGATCCAGGAGCTTCAGGAAGCAAGGGTCATGCGCGACAAGCGTCACCCCGCACGGCCTCCCAGCACAGTTGCAGCCCCTGACATGGGTAGCGAGCTGCGCGTCTGTGTCAACATCCTAGGCCAAAACAGGAAAACTTCGTAGGACCTCTTTTGGCCTTCCCGTGTCGGCCGTTGTGGGGGTTACCCCTGCAACTACGTCTGCATGCCGATTGGCCTATTAAACATGGGTGCCTCGTACTAGCGCTTCACGTAGCATGCTATGGAGTCTCATGAGGCTAGGCACCAGCCGGTCCTGTTGGAGGAGGTTTCAGACCCTTGCGAGCCCGACGGGCCTCGCGAGCTCTCCAGGCCTCTGGAGTCGCCCAGCTCGTCAGGAGCAGCTTGCACAGTGCGTTTCTTCAGCTACCCCAACGCTTCCACAATGATGGTGCTAGGTCACTTTTTGGTATGTTCACTTGAGGGAGCCCCTCGGGTTGCACTATCCTTCGACTACAAGGGCCCAGCCCCGCAGCTGTATCATTTTGCGCATGTATCAGAACTGCCTCTGTCTTTATGAATTCCCTAAATATTTCAACGTGCATGTCCGGTGTTTCGCCACCATGAATGTCATTGTGCCCTTAAGAACCTGCCCACGACCACCTCATGATTAAGGCCTGGCACGACGTCTGTACTCGGGTCCATCCCTGCAGCGTTGTTAAACACAAGCGACCGAGCTCTGTCCCACGGGGCAACCCCGTGCGCGTCACCTCCTGGGGTCCTTGGTGCCTTGTTCTCGCACGAGCTAATAGCGAGTGGATGAGTAAGGGCACGTGGCCCGGTTCATATGACCGTCGTTTGGCGCTTCACCATCACGAGAGCTACGCGCCGGCTGTCTTTCCATGGGATTGTTGCATGAGAAGACTGGGCATGGCGTCTGTACTTGGGTCCGTCCCTGCAGCGTCGATAAATCCAATGACTGAGCATTGTCTAGTGGGCCAATCCTATTCGTGTCACCTCGTGGGGTCTTTGGTGTTCGGCCCTGTCATGCGATAGCCTCTAGAGGTTCGTTCGGCGCAGGTTGCCCCGTCACACAGTGTCATAAGCGTGCCCCACGCCACAAGAATCACGCGCAACCCGCCTTGAGGTAGGGCCTTGTGAGTCCCGCGCTAGCTCACGGATGCCCAGATACACCTCCTCCAGTTCTGTCGTGCTAGCCACGTGTACGATCGGGGTTGTACACTCCTCGGAGTCTCCCTCGAGGGAACTCCCAAACAAGCACCAGTGGAAGCCCCATGCACCGCGCTGGCACATGACACGGTCGAGCCGCAACTATGCCCATGCACAAGTGGAAGCCCCATGCTCCATGCTGGCGGACGACACGTTCAAGGAGCGGCTATGCCCATGCCAAAGTGGAAGCACCATGCTCTGCGCTCGTGGATAAACAACTGAGGGCGCCCTAGTGGCCACACCAACCTCAGGATAGCCTGTCGGCACTTTGTACTGTCCTATCACGCAGCTTTCCCCATGGGAGACACGTGCAAGGGGGCTGAACACGGGGCCTGTGCTCAGGCCACGCCTGGCATGTCCCACCTCACCAGGACCCTAGTACCTGGTCTTCTCGCGTCCCTCCTAGGCAAAAGCTGGCGAGGAAGGGTATCAGAGACTCCAGATTAGCTTAGACACTACTCATGTTTCCTTCATGAGGGTCGTTCCTACGTCAACGGGGGCCCCTGAGCATAGCGACTCAGAGGCCTCACTAGTCACGTATGTAGGATCGAAAGTATGTCTAGAGGGGGGGTGATTAGACTACTTGACCAAATAAAAATTTAACCTTTTCCCAATTTTAGTTCTTGGCAGATTTTAGCTATTGTAGCACAAGTCAAGCAATCATCACACAATTCAAGCAAGCATGCAAAGAGTATATTGGCAGCGGAAAGTAAAGCATGCAACTTGCAAGAATGTAAAGGGAAGGGTTTGGAGAATTCAAACGCAATTGGAGACACGGATGTTTTTCCTGTGGTTCGGATAGGTGGTGCTATCCTACATCCACGTTGATGGAGACTTCAACCCACGAAGGGTAACGGTTGCGCGAGTCCACGGAGGGCTCCACCCACGAAGGGTAACGGTTGCGCGAGTCCACGGAGGGCTCCACCCACGAAGGGTCCACGAAGAAGCAACCACCCACAAAGGGTCCACGAAGAAGCAACCTTGTCTATCCCACCATGGCCATCGCCCACGAAGG